>NC_085845.1:113242192-113399555 GCF_035594765.1 Anolis carolinensis
GGGGTGTGCCACCGCATGTATTTTTCAGCAATTTGTTTGGGGGGGCACCAAAATTCGAGGGGGGGGGGCAAAATTCTGGTCGCCTACTCCTGAAAATTACCTCAGGACAGCTCTGCAAATGGCTAATATATTGCAATATCTATTGCCATTTTTATCTCTCTTATTATATTTGTGTAAACTGTTTTAACTTTGTTCTTTTAATAGAATAATTTGTTTAATTGTTTTTCATTTTTATATAACATATTAACTATATTTTGTTTTGTTTTGTCATTAACCATCTCGAGTTCTGTGCCAGCAGAAAAGAGGGGTATTAATAAAATAAATCTAATATCTGGAACAATAGTTACACAAACTTAAGTGTAACATGTCTTGTATATAATAAATGCATGGAACATTACAATAATAATAATAATAATAATAATAATAATAATAATAATAATAATAATATACAAAATAAACACACTGTTGAGTATTTTATGTGCATCAGGACAAAATGAGCCAGAAAGAAGCCCACAAAACTATGTCGCCTAAAGTCGCCTAAAACTATGTTAACTTCCATTCCCTTTAGGCCAGTTTGTTGAAATATCCCAAACAATTCTTCACAGCAGAGGCAAAATCAGGCTTTTGCCTGGATCAATGGTAAGGTTCTCTTCACTTCCACATATTCTGCTGTATTGAACTGAGTTGGAACATGCTGCTACCATTGTTTCAATAAGCAACCTGTTTACCTCAGCTTTATTCACATTAATGGGATTCATCCTGACAGTAAACAAGTTATAGATTGCATCCAGAAATTGGTTTAAGCTTTAACTTCAAGGTTTTATCCTATTTAGCCAAAACAATCAATTGTGAACCACAAGAGGAGATATGACAACAAAACCAACCACAAAAGAGGTTTTAAGCAAGAGAAGGGAGCACATCACACAATGCATTCAAGATATTTTACCTTTAATGGCCCTTTCCACTTTGACTTCAAGACAAACAAAGAAATAAAGCAAAGAGTGGACGATGAGAAAATATTCTGGTGAGTAATGCAAACACTTTCAGTTGTCAACACACACTTCCTATTTTTGACATTGAGGCATCCCACCTGCAGCACATTAGCAGCTACAATCCATTACAAATTGCATGACTGATCCATGACTCTGGATCGGGGGTGGGAAATTTCAGAGTGGGCATGGGACAATTTACTCTTCCTCGTTCCCTTAGTACACATGGCATAAGAAGAATTGATATAACCTTTTCAGAAAAGCTGAAATATGGTCAATATCTGCTTGTGGCTGTTATGAGGGCAAGTGGGACATAAGTTGGCTTTCTTCCCATTTGGGGCTTCAGAAGTTTCTAGAGCGGTTTTGGGGGGGGGGAATATTCAAGGCCCCCAGGGGTTTAATGCAGGCACCACTTTCCCCAGATTTGATCTAGATAATGGCTGGCAGTACATTTCTGGCTGACTTGAGGTTTGGGAACAGAAGACTCCGGAAAAACTCATAAGCACTGGGCTATAAAGCAGGAAAAAAACAACAAGTGGAAGTGGGTTGCTTAACAATAATCTTGCCCACATTCCTCCCATCTCCTCAGCTAATTGTTCACAACTCCCTTCGCCAACTAAATGTGAGGAAACAACTAGAAGTGGGTAGAAGGAACAAAAGAATTTTTAAAGACCCACGTGAATCTATTTTGTTACTTCCTCTATGACTCTAACTGAAATGTGACAAAAATATGTAACAACAAATACTTCAAAGACATTTAAATTCAATGATTTGTTATGTGGAAGTTTCCTCTTCAGGAAATGCAGCCCATGGGTTTTTGGGACTTATTATTCAATCCTTCTAGATATTAGCCATATCATAAAAGGAAAAATTTAGGAGATTAAGTAAGAAGGCTATTGGTAAGAATAAATAAATTCCCTTTACCTCCTGCTATGGTCAGGGCTGCATCAAGTGCAGGGCGGACTTCCCTTGCCAGCTGTTCTTGGACTCTACTGCCAAGTGTTGGGCCAACATCTGTTGGAAAAGGCGCAGGAGAAAAATCATCAAGTTCAAAGGAATGGTTTTAAATGCTATTCTTTGTATTGGGCAAAGCTATATATTCTAACAAAAGAACCTTATTTTTATAAACTTTAACTTGAAAAAAATAAATTCTAAGTTTTTGTTTGTTTTTTAAAACTATTTTTGCTGTTGGTACTCAGTTTTAATATTAAAACAATTCTAAAGCAATTTTAATTCTCTACAGAAGTTGAATCTTCTACATTTTTCTCCTATTTCACTGTTGTGTACTTTGAAGTTGTTTCGGACTTACAGTGTATCAAACCTAAAGTGAATCAATTATGAAGTTTCCTAGGAAAAGATTTATTCAGGCAACCTGCCTTTCATTACTCCGAGGCTGAGAGAGTATAACTTGTTCAAGGTCACTCAGTGGGATTCCAAGGCTGAGCAGAGGATCAGAGTCCAACACACAAACCATCAACCAGAGTCATAGTCCAACATTCAAACCACACCATGCCTACTCCATAAATGCAACTGTGAATGGTTAAGAATATTTCTTTTGAACACAAAGGGCTGTTTCAGTGCAACGTTTAAGGATATACAATAATTTGTCTTTGTTGTCTTTGTGCTGCTCAGTTGTGAAGACATTTTTTTTTCACTCTTCTTCTAAAAGAAACTAATATTTCATGGAATATGTGATTGATTTTCTAGAGCTTTGGTACCCCAGATATGATATTCTAGCTAAGATAAATCTTATTTGGATGGTGACAGAGATATTTCAAACTAGTTTTCATTTCAAAATGTTGATTGTAAGCTCGATGAAATACAGATCAGAAGCAGACAGTAAAATTTATTATGATATGCATGATGCACAAAAGTTGTGATTTCCACTTTCTGTCTCACATCAAAATCATTCATTATGTGCACAAAGCAGTGAACTTAAAAAGATGACTTTTAGGTTCCTCAAAAGGTCCACTTGGGAAATCCTTTTAAAAGCAGAGAACACTTTTAATTTTCTGATGGCAATTAAGTGTGACATGAGTTAAACAATGACATAAAAACAAAATATATCTTCTTATTTTTAATCTAAATATAATCAAACATTCATTTCACATCTTGGTTGTCAGCTCAGTTTAGGTCAAAGCCTACTACTTAATACCTGTTTATTGTCTTCATTAATATTTTTATTTAGCAGGGAGAGAGAGAAAGATGGGGACGATGGAAGGGAGACTTGCATGCACATTTCAGGCATGGCATTCTACAATCAGTCTTGTCTAATATTCTGGGGAAAACAATTTGAATAAACTTACTGTTAAGATCAGAAAGTGCTTTCTTCTTGGTAGTGTTATACTGACTCACCAAATAATCAATTTGCTAAAGAGAAATGAAAGTTATATTTTATTTAAAGATGACTCACAACAGAAACATAGTAGTAGACTTAAAAACAAACCCTTCACACTATATTTAATGGCCTAATAGTTAATTGCTCTTAGAGGAGACCTACTGAATGAGAACTCGGCACATCAGTGTCTCTGTAAGTTCTACTGATTTACATTGTTTACATTGTTTTTCTGAGGCACTTGTCTGAGATTGGGTCAGAACAAAGTTTTATGGCAGTTCTTACAAAGTGAACAGAAGATTCCAGTATATACCATACAATACACAATTTTGTATCTGTATTTGTACTCTGTGTTTTATATCTGTATTTGTACTCTGCTACTGATTTACATATATACTCATGTATAGGTCAAATTTATGAATAAGTTGAAGGCAGGTTTTGAGATGGGAATTATGGATTTTAATGGAGAAGTCAAGGGTTATCTCGTGGAGATGGGAAAGCACCAGTGATGCATCAGGGGACCACCACTCTTGCCACCACTGCCATTTTCCCACTCAAGCATTCAAAATAGCCAGCAGCAGCACCATGGTAAAGATAGCAATGGGTGTTTCTCCAGGGATGCAATGAGCTCTTGCCTTTCATTGCTGTATATGGAGAAGGAGTTGGTTCCTTTTTTAATATAAGAACCAAAGTACATTACTTATATTAACCTGTGGATAAGCTTCAGGTTTTGGAGGTTGATTTTTAAATAAAATGTCTTGAGTTACACACGAGGACATGTGTAAGGAATGACTCACTCTATCATTGAAGAGAAAGGAACTCAAATTTCTACATTCAAGATGCCTTTATTATCATTTATATTTTTACAACATATCGTTCCTCTAGAAACCAAAGAATGGTTGCTAAGTTAATGATTTGTTAATAATCTAAGGCAATGTTTCTCAAACTGTGCTCCTCCAGGTGTTTTGAACTTCAGCTCCCAGAAATCTTCGCTATCATACCAGCTGTTGGGAATTGTGGAAGCTGAAGTTCAAAACTTCTGGAGGCACAGTCTGAGAAACTCTGATTTAGGGTGATTGGTTTCTTCAATAGAAGTTAACAAGAGGAAATCATTAGTTTTCCTTCAATGTAAGAAGCTCATAAAAGACTATACAGTTTTGAGGATTGGCAGTTTAGGACTGATTCTGTGTTTTAAAATATTATGTTCAATAAAAGTAGTTTCCTACACACACAAACCCCACATGCATTGCCACACAAAATAAGTCCTGAATTGCAAAAATTCTTGTCCATCTAGGATTTTCCTTGTGTGAGAAAGCTTTTATGTAAAAAACATTCAAATATTCTTTCAATTCCTAATACAATACTGTTTTACCTTCACAACCATTTAACACAAATTCCTAGATCAGTAGTTCCCAACCTGGGCTCCCCAGATGCTTTTGGCCTTCAAGTCCCAGAAATCCTAACATCTGGTAGACTGGCCAGGAATTCTGGGAGTTGTAGACCAAAAACATCTGGGGACCCCAGGTTGAGACCAACTATCCTAGATTATTCTGCTAAGACATAAGGCACATTCTAGTTAATTCTCACTTAAGTTGCCTCAGTGAAGCACACTAGGCTTAAAGAGAAAATCATATAACACCCTCTGCTCTATTAAATGGGATTTTGAATCACATTTCCCAGATACAGCTTTAATATTATGCCAGACATTTTAGGAGGCAATATGTATGGGAGGAATAGCATCCTTACTGAAAAGTCCAATCACATCATCTTTAAAACAGATGTTTCAATAATTTTGGAAATATATTCTACAACATACACAAGAATAGCTTGTTTGTACAGAAAATTTCAATTGCCCATGCATTCCTTTCCAACATATGTCGAAAAAGCAATTAATATTGGGTTCCTAATAGCCATAGATGTGCATGTTTTTTTAAAGGCAAAAACATGTGTGCTAAAGCCAAGGAAAAAAGAAGAGGAAGAGAACAAGTAAAACAAGAAGTGATATGGATAACTGATAAAAATGAAATGCATGATAGAAAATAAGCACTTATTCTATATTAGAGGGCTATGTTAGAACAGGTATTTTATGTCTGGAAAAGCTGAAGGCCACTAGAAGAAATTGATAAATATGCTGCATCAAATTCAGATCATGTAAATCATGTTTAAGGGAGCTTTAGCCATAGATTTGACACATCTAAACTGTAAAAAGCATTAGATAGTCATCACTCTGCATCCAGAGTCTGCTCTACATTTAGAACAGCAAAGAATACATGCATCTGGAGTGAAAATTAAATTATAAAACAAAAACAGAGAAGCAGTTCTAAACTACAGAGTTGCATATTTTGAAGATAATCATTTCAAATGTCACTTTACCGCAGGAGTATCAGTTAGAAAAGTCCTCAGGTCTTTGAAATTACTGTTCATCAGTTTCTTTGCTCCTCGGACTTGACTTGTGAGGTGTTGGTTAGCAACATAGGCAAAAAGCACACCAACGCTATGTATAAAAGAGGATGGAAAGGAAAGATTTGACTTGATCAAATATGGTACATTTTAATGGTAAAAATATGAATCTTATTTGCTGCCAAATTAAAACCATCAGTGTTCACACAACATTCACAGAACAGGCTCTGTTACTGTATTTAGAAAATACTTTTATATATACTTTGAATCACAATCTATCATTGACCATTAGGTGGTGTCAGAGAACTAAAGTTACGGGCAGAGATTAGGATAGAGTTATTTTAAAATTCATACCTAGAAGCTGAAAAGATTTTGATAAATACTCCATAGAAACAATGTGGACACTTGTGTTTCTCTTGAGCTGTTCATATTATTCAATATTTACAAGCTGTTCAACTGATTGTTTAAGAACTTCCTTAAAGAAACATTCCATCACAGATGGGATAATTTAGTGAAAAGCAAAATTCACCTTGACAACTATATAAACAGTTATGATACAGGAAATAATTTGAATTAGTAATACAAAATCCATAGCTAAAGAGAACAAGAATTTCCTACTGGATTTGGAGGCCCCTCATCAGGTAGATAAAGAAGTAATTGTAGATTTAATCGTAGATTAAATTTAAGAATTTAATCGTAGATTAAAGCTAATTGATACAGATATAAATTATTCCACCCAACCTCACTTGACTGGCCACAATGTTTCAAGCTTTTAATACCTGTATCCTAGAATAAATTGAAGTTCTGAACATCCATTTTTGAGGAGGGGGGGGAACATATAACAGGAAAGACAGAAGTCGATACAATTTCATATTTTATAAGTGAAATGGTAGAATAGATGCAGATTGATTTGAGCCAGCAGGGACTCTTCTATGTGCGTGCTACTACTGCAACTGGCGCTTTGACACAACATCATCATAGGTGATCCCTCGCGGCCGAGTATGATTGTTTTCTAAAAGTAGAGTCTTGGCGGCAGGTCCATAAGTAACTGTAGAGACCTATTTTGGATCCACTTGGTCTATCGCAATGAGGACATACATTTCCAGATGGAAGGCAAGAGTTTGCTTGACACTCCTTCTTTTTGGTACGTTTCTCCCTTTCACCTTTTATTCATGCCTCTTCAAAATCCATAACCCTGTTGGTAACAGCTAAACTTCAGTTACAATTCTCAAGGGCCAGAGCTTCTCAGTTCTCAGTGTCTATGCCACATTTTTTAAGGTTAACTTTAAGCTGAACTGTAAATCTCTTTTCTTGTCCACTGACATTGTTTTCCATTCTTGAACTGAGAGTAAAATAACCATTTTTGGGAGATGGTGATCAGGTATTCAGACAACAATTCTGGTGGTCTTTGCTTCTTCCAGAATACTGACATTTGTCCATCTGTCTTCCCAAGAGATTTGTAGGGTTTTCCAGAGGCAACACTGACAGAATCTTTCCGGAAATCAAGGGTGTAATTTGAGAATTGGGGCATTCATAGGGTATCCAGATGTTTGTTTATAAAGCTATTGTCCCTCTAACTGTGTTCTATGCCTGCATAACATGGACCATCTACCAACTTTGACACCTGGGACTTGGACTCACATAGGGTAAGTGATGTGGGACTGTCCTGTGCAGTCCCCAATCATTTATCCAACAGCTATAAGGGAAGCAATGTTTCTGAGTGTTGCTTTTGAAAAAATAAATCTGCATTTGGCAGTTTCCAAAAAGTATATCACAATGGAGAGCTGATTAAAACATGTATTTCCCACTCCGAGGGCTTGAATTACAGGAACAACTTGTTTGTGAGAAGATACTGTTTCAATCTTTGTGCTCAAAATACAAAATACAAAAGGAACAATGTACCATGAAAGAATGTTTGCAAAAACTTCCAATTTGATAATTTCTCATTGTGACAAAAACAATCACCACAGAAAAAATGTATTCACCTTAGTAATATGTTTCTAAAGACTATTTGCTCATATTTTGTGCTTTAAAAAAAAGAAAAAAGAAAGAAACATTAGCTTATTTTTAATGAATAAGCCAATTATCAAAGAGTTTTCTTTCCTAGAAATTAGGACAGAGTACTATTTTAAACACAGCTTTGAAAAAAACCACTGACTCCTATTAAAGTACAATGTTATAGGTAAGAATACTAGCAGAAGCTGCCACTCTCTCATTATTGGTTTCTACAAGTGAAACATTTATGCTCTTCCACATAAGCCTCTGGGCAACACTAAGGTAAGTAAGGTATAATTAATGATGAATTAGGGTTGTTGTTGCTGTGTGCCTTCAAGCCATTTCAGACTTAATGCAATCCTAAGGCAACCCTATTTCTTGTCAAGATTTATTCAAAAGGCATTTGCCTTTGTCTTCTTCTGTGGCTGAGAGAGTGTGACTTGCCTAAAGTCACCAAGTGGGTTCAGAAATATAGTCTGAGGTTAAAATCAATACACCATGCTTTCTAAATTCTGATTCCTTCTTTCTCTTTTTCTTACCAATCTTTCTTTCTTCCTTTTCTCCCTTCCTTCCTTCCCTCTCTTTTTCCTACTTTTTTCTTTCTTTCACCCCTCCTCCCTTCTTCATTCTTGTTCTTACATCTACAGTAGAGTCTCGCTTATCCAACGTAAACGGGCCAGCAGAACGTTGGATAAATGAATATGTTGGATAATAAGGAGAGATTAAGGAAAAACCTATTAAACACCCAATTAAGTTATGATTTTACAAATTAAGCAGCAAAACATCATGTTATACAACAAATTTGACAGAAAAAGTAGTTCAATACACAGTAATGCTATGTAGTAATTACTGTATTTACGAATTTAGTACCAAAATATCACGATGTATTGAAAACATTGACTACAAAAATGCGTTGGATAATCCAGAACGTTGGATAAGCGAATGCTGGATAAGTGAGATTCTACTGTATTTATTTATTTCCCCTTTTCTCGCTCACTTCTTTCCTTCCTGTCTTCAGCCCTCCCTCCTTCTCTTTCTTTCTTATTTCCTTTTCTTCTTTTCTCTCTCCCACCCTTTCTTCATTTCTCTCTCTCTCTTTCTTTTCTTTCTCTCTCCCCTCCCTTCCTGTCTTCCTCCCTCCTTCCCCCCTTTTCTTCCTTTTCTTTCAGAGGTGCGCACAGGGAAAGGGGGTGGCTGGGATATGCGGTGATGGCAAATGTGTTTATATGCGTTAACAGCAAAGCACCCCAAAAACAGCTGCCTAAGGGTTTACCTGTCGCCTCCCACCATACCCAAGAGAACCCTTTGACTCAGCAACATTGGAAGATGGAGGCAGAGTACTGCAGATTGAAAGGATGTGGACCCTCAAGGACACAGGAGCCCGTGTGTGTCGCCAGTGTCTCCCAAACCCTCAAACCCACAGCCCACCCAGACCAGGACAGTCCCCCCTGCCTTCCTAGAGCTTGTGTGAAGTGACAAGGTGCATTGAAATGGCTGATGCTTGGAAATGGAAGGAAAGAGGCAGAGATGGAGAGACCAATACGTTACCAATCCATCCTTCCTCCTTTCTGTCTGGGAAAAGCCCTACAATAGCTAGGAAAATCTATGAAAGGGATCACAAATGACATACACACACATTAGAGGTACTAAATCCCCCATTAGCCTTCCCATCCTAAGGAGGGAGTTGAGAGAATAGTTTGTAAAAATGGAATTGTGCAAGAGAAAAGAAAGCAGGTGACCTTGGAGGAGAGGAGAATTGGAGGGACAGAAGGAGGGAGACAGCTTTGAACTTTCCGTCTTTCCTCCTCCCTCTCTCCTTTCCCCTTCTTACTTTTCTACTTCATTTCCTCTTTTTTTCCTATCTCTATTTCATTCTTTCTTCCTTTCCTTTGCTCCTCCCTCCCTTCCTTTCCAGGGGCAGGCAGTGTGTGAGGGAGGGGTGTGTGGTCAACCATTTTCTCACCAAGGAAGAGCCAATTTGTAAATATTCTTTACACCTCTGTTCGGATTTGCATTATCCAACTGAGAAGGTTTGCCAGATGGCTCATCTGAAAGTGCTGTGTGGCATACCAAGAGACCATAATCTACTTTCTACTATCCTCTTTTAAATGAATGGATATTTAAACTGCTAAATTATAGTAGTTTAATTCATCACATCAAGTATGAAGCACAGCAGACATCTATATTGAATTAGTGTTTCACAGGAATATAGAAAATAGTCACAGAATAATCATGACAAAACCAGCATACTTCAGCGTATAAACAAAAAGCATGACAATATTTTATTTTGTCCAGTGTTAGGAGCAAAACAGATGAACAAGATAAGCAATGGCCCCTTGATCATGAAAAGCTATGAAAGGCAAATAAAGGATCATTCAAATTTAATAAAAGGAGGCAGTGAACACATACAGAAATAATAAAACTTATGCACTGAATTCCAGAAATATAATCTTAAGAGACAAATTGCATGATCAGCAGCTTCACGTGATATATTGTTGGCTCCATATGCCACTACTGAATAGGTTTTATATAAAGAATTGAATGTATGTCTAGTTTCTCAGATGAAAAACATAAATTCATCCTTGCTAGAATAACCTATTTCTCATACAATTTTGCTAAGTGCAGAATGGCATTGTATTTGAACTTTCAATTTTCCCTACCTGCTGCCTGTTTGTATGTAGGGGTACATTCTGACTACTGCAAGAATCTTTCAATAATGCTTTTCATACAGCTTTGCTCCAGCTATTCCAGCATCATTTTACAAAGAACTATGGACATAAAATGGAATGGCTCAGTCAAGCAGAAATTCTTCCTACCTTCGACCGCACATTACTGCTAGTCTAACAGAAAAGCCCAATAAAATAATAGACTGGACCAAACTTACTTTGGCTATATGGCAAAGCAAAGTTAACACTGCTCCCACCTTGGCAATACTTGCCTGATTAATAAAGTAGCAACAAAAAGAACGGTAGCAAAGCAGCCCCTCTGGCAGTCTGCATTTTTCTTCTGTCTCTGGTGCATTTCCCCACCACAGTTGTCACAGCAGCGGCACATGCAGAAGCAGAGCCCCACTAGAGGCAGCAACAGAACAAACAGTATCCCCACAGCAGAACAGACTATAAAACCAATTTCATAGTAAACGGCCTGCAATTTGGACAGAGATAACAGCAAAAGCAAGTGTTATAGTTACAAATGAAGTTCACATTGCAGGTAAAGCTTCTAAATCAAACAAATCTTTTTCCTAATTTGATAAATCAGGCCACTATATCTGATACTTGCCACCCCTTTATCCTCAGAGTAGAGAGCACTATGGATCCCATACTTTCTCTGCCAATTCATTGGATGTGGCACCATTACAAGCAAAGGGGCGATGAGCCACCAAGACTTCCCAGTGCTGTCCATTCTGCAGAAAACTGGGCTGGAGTATTCTAGGTATAAGCATTATCTCTGCTCAGAAGGCACATTCTCAATACTGAACCATGACTGGACAATCTGGAAAGTGGGATGCTCGGAAGCAAATTTTAATTGGGATATAATGGAGCTTTCGAGAAAATGTAGTTTTGAAAATACATTTTCAGTGCAAACATAAAACACACTTTCAGTTTTACAACAAAAGCAATAAAAAGCAAAAGGAACGAATTTTCACTATATGAAAAATACCCAAACCCTTATTTTAGTCAAAATCCTGCACAAGCTTTTACATTCTTCGGGTTATGTATTAGTCAAAAAGTGGCAGGTTAAATAGTTGATGCCATGGAGTCTGCATTAGCTCACTGTCCTGAAGTGTAAAGTGAAGAAGAGATGCCTGACATCTGATTCAGTCTCTACCAGGTGCTGTGATGGTTTTAGACTGTTATAGAACTGTTCACTGGGATGAAGAAACAAACAGCAGTAGATTCCCAATGTATGATTTGCTAAGTAGGCATTTTTCAATCATACATTTTGAAATGTTACCTATTTGAGAGGATAGCTCAAAGGGGGCACAGTTTGAAAATGACTGGCATAACAAATCATTTTCCAAAGAGAACTACTATTCAGCCTGGCTATGTGAAAAGCAACCAGAGGATATAAACATTTTCCTTCAAAACTACCGCTGCTGCCTTGAAGGCAGAAGCAGGCAGCTGGTGTGCTCCTCAGAATCACAGAAGCTCAAAGAAAATACGCCTGGTGGCACACTTGGAAGCCAGGGCTTGTCACCACTTCTGCTGCTGTCCTATGCTATTCTATTAATAGGGACTCCAGTAACCAGATTTTTTGTTATCCCACGGAGTCCTGAATATCAAGGGCCCACTGCATATTCTATTAGTACCAAGACAATGTGCCGTCTCCATCAGTGACCACTTTTACCTGTCCTGAAATACAGGACAGATCTAGATCTGATTGGTGTGGCTAGAGCAGATGGGAACTGTACACCAAGTACATTTGGAAGACCATAGTTGTCCATCTCTGATATACAGTGAAAAATAGATTTTAGTGTCATGAAGTGCTACAGTAGAAATGCAACCATGATAAAAATAACCGGACGCCCTGCCTAAATAAGTAAGATCAGCTAGGAAGAAGTCAAGACCAGAAAAAATGTTCAATGTTTACTTGGTTAAGGAATTTCGCATTACAAGGTACAGTGATAACCACTAGATCACATTGTTTTCAACAAAAGCATTAGGAAAATTTAGGGGTGATTGGTTTATCAGTGACTTTGGCAGTATAGCCAAAGAAACCCTTTGAGGCAACATACCCCATACACTCGGTGTTCAGCAATGAAAACTACCAGAATGCAGCTCTTGCTACAGACTTTATGGAAGTTCCTGACTGGCAATAGCTGGAAACAATGGGGTGAATTAGACAGACACTTAGGTCTGTTTCACACAACACAACTGTATGATGTTGATTTTGACCTGAACTGCCATGGTTGCGTTTGAAGGAATGCTGGGGTCTATAGTTTGAGAGTGCACCAGAACTCTGTGGAAGAGAATTCTAAATAACTCAAAGAACTGCAATCTCCACGATACATCCATGGTAATTCAAATAGCATTGAAGTGCTATGACTACATAATGTGAAAGAGACCATAGTTTTTCTAGATGTGACTTGTTTCCTCAAACAAAGAAAGGAAACACCAGCAGGCTAAGAAGCAGTTAAGATGTTTCAGTACCCAAATTGTCTTCCATGTCTACTGGGTGCATTGCTGTAACCATCTAACTTGAAAAACAGTAAATTTATGGTTATTCCATATGTTACTTGGCTTCTCCACCACTGCTATTACCCGTCTGTAAATACCAGCCTATTACCAGCGTAGAGAGAGAACAGCTATCAGGCATCTGCCTCCCAGGCCAGTTACAAGCCAGTGTGTCTCACCAGCTACATCTCATCATGCTCTAATTCTGTTCTCAGTGAATCTGCTTCAAAATCCCACCAAATCCTCAATGAAAATAGCTCCAAGTACAAACAACTGCAATATATAGTCATTTGCATCAAGTGACCTAATTACAGTTTTAAGCAGAACTAAATATTTCTGTTGGACAATAGGAGATAGGTTTATCTTAAAAATCAGAAAGATATGGTTGGAACAAACTAAATTAATCAGTATGTAAGCAATGCAACCAAACATTTTAAAATAAAACATCACCATGTGTAGTCATAACAAAGGAACTGCTATTTCAGTAGGCGGTTATTGGTTAGTTACTAAAGCTATCCAAATAAATTGTGCATCAGATGCATCAAGAAGTTTTACCTGCAAAGTCAGGACAACATTTTCTGGCTGTGGAAGTCAAGGCAGATGAAAAGTGTATGTGGCGCACAGGCAGCATGCATAAAAAGAAGGCAGGTGAGCAATAAACAAAAGTAGCCAGTTTGTATGATGCCACAAAACCAAAATAACTGATAAGGACAGCAAACAGTTAAGCACATCAACTACTGACAAGACACACAGTTCAATTAAGTTCCAGAGGCACCTTTCAATTTTGCAAAACTTAAATGCCCTGATTACTCAAATTCTATTTTCTGTTCATCTTTTCCTCAATTCTGTCAAGGGGAAAAATCCAATTTGTAGAGATTTCATTTTTTCAATTCCTACATTTAATACAATATTTTTCACTAAAACTTTCAGTGTAAACCAGAATAGTTGGGGAAGAATAACTGCAAATGAAAGCTGTTTATAACCTGAAAGACTATACAGAACATCACTCTCCTTAAATGTATACTAAGTTTGAAGATGCACACCATCTAGAGAATTAGTTCAACTCCTTATGGTATTGAACTGAAGCAGATGTGTCAAAAAGGGTCATGAATCAGGCCTTGTTTTTAAGTCCCTGAAATAATTATTTCCAGTAAAGTGGAGTCTTCCCTCCCCTGGGGACAGACTTAAACTGTCTTCCCTATAGTGCACTTACTCTTAGGCTACCTGAAAACAAGTCTCTACTTGTCTGAAAAGATGTAGTTCTATTGAGAAGAGGAGTAATAAAGGGAGTCTTACAAGATTAGTTTGGTGATACATGCTGCAAATGTGGCACAGGTTCAGATGTTACAAATGGGCCTTCAAGGGGCCTTGTTACCCCTTCCCTCCCCATATACTATGAAGATTTCCTCCTTTCACTGTCTGTGCTAAACTAGGAGAGAAGGGAGAAATTATATCATATAAGCAGAGGTGTCTAAGGAAAGCCTGAGTGAGAATTGTAAGTAGCAGTGTTCACCTGTGTAAGAAGTCCTGCTTGAATTCTTACAGGCAAAACCACAACGGAAAAGTCCCACCTCTGTACTGATGTTTCCAAGAGCTCTGTTAATTGCTATCTTATTTCACTTCTGTTGCATTTAGAGACTTGGAGTCTTAGAAGTAAGACTGCAGACTTGTCAGAATTTTAAAAGGTGCAGGTTGTACTGCTCTGTGGTTCCTCCCTGTCCACAGGCTAATTCTTCCCAAAACTATACTTAGCCAAGGACATTCTTACAAGGCTGTCCTAGATTTTTAAAAACCCAGATGTGCTGCAAATATGACATACCATATTTACTTGAGTCTAATGCATACTTTTTTTTTTGGATAAATTACATAGCCAAACTTGAGGTGCACATTAGGGTCAATGGTGCATTAGAATCGCGCATGTAAAACCATCTGCTCCCTTCCATCAGGCCAAAATCTTGCCCTGTTGTCAGTCTGAGACAAGTTTGCCAGCCTCGGCCTGATGGAGGGGAGACCTCCTTTACAAGGCCTTCAAAACCAAGGGAGAGGCAAGTAGTAGAACAGCCGACAGGCAATGAGAAGGTGCATCCTTCTGTCGGGCCAAGGCTGGCTTTTCAACTAGCTGCATGAAAGTTTTGAAGGCCTAGTAAAGAAAGTCAGTTGGGAACTGTGCGAGGCTGGCAAAGGGGCAAGGCTCACAGCTTCTCCTTGCCTGTGACAAGCAAGAAGTCATGCCCCTTCATCAGCCTCAAGAGGTTCCAAATTTGGGTGCACTCCACAACAAATCCTTGTTCACCTTCAAAACTGAGGTGTGCATTACATTCAATGGTGCATTATACTTGAGTAAACACAGTATTTCTCCCCCCCCCTCAAAAAAAAAACTCCCCATGAAAAAGGGAGATGCTGGCAGATGCAAATCATGAAATTTGCTTAAGGAGTTGCCAACTGGCTGAAAGAAAAGGAGCATGGAACCCTTGGAGGAAGGGCATAGGATGCCCAATAGGAGAGGGTTTGGAAATATATACAAAATTTAGTTGGAAGTAGTAGATGGAGAAAGGACAATACAGCTGGATAACTTTTACACAGAGTAGTGCCCTTTGTATTTTACATGATATTGAAGGGCCCAAACTATTTCAAAGCAATGTTAAGAAAGAAAGAGAAGGAGTGTGTGGGGGAAAGAAGGTCATTGAAGCCCTGCTCTCAACACATAGTTTGGCATTTATAATCCAGAACATAGCTGTAGCCTTATGCTGTCTGGTGATGGTGGCAGAAATTATCCAAAATATTCAGAGTATACCTGATTGGGGAAGATTAGAACAGATTTTTGGAAGTGGTAAACATTTACACTACATATGAATATATTTTGAAATTGATTCAAACATCCCGATTGCAGTTCTTATGCTTAAAAATCCTGAAGGGGAAGGGAGAAAATTTCTCTCCCTACTGTATTATTAGCTTTGTCTTGTGCAACTAGCTTGTTCTTTGGAGATTACTCATCTAGAATTTCAAGGAAGCATCGCTATGACACAAGTCTCAGGAGGTCCTTGTTTGCTTCAGAATCATGACCATAAATAAAGGTTTCTAGTTGCTTTTTGACACCTCAGCAAGCAAATCTCATCTCCAAACTGCAGAAATGTCCAGGATAACAACTATATTAGAAAACACACCAAAGATGGAAGTATTTCATTTGGCATGTGCATTTATGCAGCAGCTAGTTAAAATTACAGCCATAAAATTGAATGCCAAATAAAACTTGTCAATCTTTAAGGCAGGTATTTGTAGAATCGATTTCATCCTGAGGCTGAATCAGTAACAAAGATGTTCTCAGGGTCTGCTTTCCAGCAATTGACAGATTAAAAAAGGCTGAATCAATAAATACTAGTTTTAGTTAGTGACTTTAAATCAACCCTAGGAAAGGCATTATAATCTTCTAGAACTAGCAGGGCAGGGGAAGGGGGAAGCATATACAATAGTAGGCAAACTACAACAAAGTAGCATCATGAAAAAGTGAGCATAGCTAGCCGAAGCCCCAAAATCCCAGCTTTCCCTTCCTGTTTTAAGGTGCCTCAAGACTTATTATTCCTCCTTTATTTCTTCTCACACGAATTAAGATGAATTAAAAATAGAGGAAACATAAAGCAACATGTAATGAAAGGGAAGGGCAAAAACAATATTGGTATGTTTTAAAATAAGTTAAATACTTTAAAGGCATTAAGATGTTAAGTTCATGGAACGTGAATGTTTTATAAGTGTTTCCATTTACTGTGCTTCAGAGATTTGTAAAGTGTTTTAGCCTGTGAAAAATAATTTACCAAAGACCAGATGTCCAAGAATTTTCGGAATACCTATTTGTAAGTCTTACAACCCTCTAAACCAGTGGTTCTCAAACTGGGGTCCCTAGATGTTTTTGGTCTTCAGCTCCCAGAAATCCTAACAGCTGGTAAACTGTCTGAGATTTCTGAGAGTTGTAGGCCAAAAACATCTGGGGACTCCAGACTGAGAACCACTGCTCCAAACCATGCATGGACAAACTTCAGCCCTTCAGATGTTTTGAACTTAAAATCCCACAATTCCCAACAGCTGGGGGAGCCGTCAGGTCAAGTTCACTTTATTATGGTCAATGACCAGCTCAAGAGAAGAAGGGCATAGTCCTGTACAACCATATCTGAGTTATGAGTTAAGAGATGGGGGAGTTGAAATCCAAAACACTTGGAGGGCCAAAGTTTGCCCATACCTGCTCTAAACTATAACATTATTGACTGTCTTGTTTGAGGAGACCAAACAGTGAGTTCATGACAGAGGCAATACTTTAACCAATTCATAGCTCCTTTTCTATACGGCACTAACTGTCGTTAGGCTCATATTTACATTATTAATTTTAAATAACAACTTGCTAATTTGAGCATATGACTTTAAAAATGCACAAGTCTTTTACATGAGTGAAATATTACTGCTATATAGGGGAACATTTATTCTGTCTCCCCACTCCATATCTTTTTTAATGAAATAAAATTAAAGGGCAGAGTAACTTGGACAATATCTAAGTTTTTTTTTCAACAATGAGAACTCAGATAGTTTCTTCTGATCTGCCCTAACAACTCATCAAAATCTCCATGCCTAACTATGCCAGCCATTTCTATCAGTTCTTGTCAGTTCCAAAACATATCTCCCTCTTCCCTGTCAAGATGGCATGTTACACAGGGAAAAGGAACATATACCTTTTCCTTTCCTCCTGGCTTCCTCACATTCTTGATAGCACCTACATCAGAGTGCAACTCATGTTCTAAGGCCTCCTGGGATCTGTATTTCAGATCCCTGGCATTGAGGACAATACTGCCACCACCTCACTTATGCCTCTCCCTAACTGGATTATGTCTCAAGTCAAGAAAAAAATATATCAAGATTTTTAGAAAGTTGCCTCTTAGCTAAGGCAGGTTTCTATCAGTCCCAGCAGTTTCCATATCTATGCCCAGTCCAGGAGAAGTTTAATGCCATCTCTTCTACAAAGCAGGGAGACATAGCTCAAAAGTTATTCAGATTTCCCAAATAGTCAGCAAGGAAAAAATGATAACATCTATAGTCGTGTTTAGACAGGTTGCTTCTTAAAAAGGGCTGGGCAATGTCTACAGGAAAAAAAATAAATTCTGCTCCTCTGAAAACAATACAGACTGTGAAAATTGCCACAAAAGTAAGGGGAAAAAACACCCAAACTGTAAATTTTAAAAACAGGGTGCGAAATAATGAAACAGCCCCATGTTTTTGGCAACAGATTTTGAAGATTAAATGCTACCCCTTGAGATTTTCAGGGGGTAAGATTCAGCCTCCTTTTTGCCAGAAAAAAGGTGCTCTTGGGGACGGGGGTTGCAAAGATAATCACAGGATCACAAAAAGAGTACTGGAGGCCACCTTTAGCTCCAGTGACATTGCCTTCCCATCTTTAAAAGATGCAAATGAACAGCTTTCCCCTGCACTGACAGCTAGAACTAGTGAAGAAGTATGCACTGGGATTTATAGTACTGACTTTAATAAATACTTTCCCCACCTATACACTAATCTTGAACAGTCCAGGCAGAGTTTTCCAAGGACCATTTTTTTAAAAAAAATACCTATGTTTTTCATTTTCAAAACAAACAAAAAACCCACACCAAAACTTGAATTGAATTTAGCCTGCAATGCTGAAAGCTGAAAAGCAATGATATATTGAAATAAAATATCTTCCTTGGCAGTCATCTGGATGCAATTCCGAATTGAATAGTTTTGCTATGATGGAACTCCAATGATGGGAGTTTCTTTGTACATATATTGTCAAAGGCTTTCATGGCTGTAATCATTTGGCTGCTGTGATTTTTTTGGGCCAGTAGCATTATCTCCTGACGTTTTGCCTGTATCTGTGGCTGGCACCTTCAGAGGTTCTGTTGGCAGTGAGGCAAGTGGAGTGTATAAATATCTGTGGAATATCTAGGGTGGGAGAAAGAACCCTTCTCTGTTGAAAGGAAATGTGAATGTTGTAAATAGTAAGCTTGAATAAACATTTGAGTAGCCATGAAGTTTGCAAAGCCAATCACAGTGTGTATGTGCATAGAGGTGGCCTGCCCTTTGTTGCCTTTGTTTGGGAGGTGTTAGCTGGCCCTTTATTGTTTATTATTTGGAGTTCCCCTGTTTCTGAGTGGTGTTCATTTTTTATTGCCTTGATTCTGGTGTTTTTTTAATAATGATAACCAGATTTTGTTCATTTTCCTGGTTTCCTAAGTTCTGTTGAAAGTATCCATGTAGGCTTCAATGGCTTCTCTGTGTAATCTGACTTCATGGTTGTCAGAGTGGTTGAAAATCTCTGTGTTCTCAAAATAATATTTTGTGTCTAGGTTGGTTTATCACATGCTCTGCTATGGCTGACTTCTCTGGTTGAATTAGTCTGCAGTGCCTTTCATGTTCTTTGATGTGGGTCTGAGCACTGTGTTTGGTGGTCCCTATGTAGACTTGTCCACAGCTGCACAGTATAAAGTATACTCGTGTAGTGGTTAGGGTGAATATGCAGTGGAGGTGAAGAATAGATTTCAGGGACTAGATTTAATAAATAGAGTCCCAGAAGAACTATGGACAGAAGTCCACAACATTGTTCAGGAGGCAGCAACAAAGTACGTCCCAAAGAAAAGAAAACCAAGAAGGCAAGATGGTTGTCTGTTGAGACACTGGAAGTAGCCCAAGAAAGAAGGAAGGTGAAAGGAAACAGCGATAGGGGGAGATACGCCCAATTAAATGCACAATTCCAGAGGTTAGCCAGGAGAGACAAGGAACTATTTTTGAACAAGCAATGCATGGAAGTGTAAGAAGACAATAGGATAGGAAGGACAAGAGATCTCTTCCAGAAAATCAGAAACATTGGAGGCAAATTTCAGGCAAAAATGGGCATAATCAAAAACAAAGATGGCAGGGACCTAACAGAAGTTGAAGAGATCAAGAATAGGTGGCGAGAATATACAGAAGATCTGTATAGGAAGGATAATGATATAGAGGATAGCTTTGATGGTGTGATGAGTGAATTAGAACCAGTCATCCTGAGGAGTGAGGTTGAATGGGCCTTAAGAAGCATTGCTAACAACAAGGCAGCAGAAGATGACCGGATCCCCGCTGAGCTGTTTAAAATCTTGGAAGGTGATGCTGTCAGGGTGATGCATGCCATATGCCAGTAAATATGGAAAACACAAGATTGGCCATCAGATTGGAAAAAATCAATGTATATCCCCGTACCAAAAAAGGGAAACGCTAAAGAATGCTCAAACTTCCATAAAGTGGCACTTATTTCCCATGCCAGTAAGGTAATGCTCAAGATCCTGCAAGGCAGACTCCAGCAATACATGGAGAGTTGCCAGAAGTCCAAGCTGGGTTCAGAATCGGGCAAAGGATCCAGAGACCAAATTGCCAATATCCGCTGGATAATGGAGGAAGCCAGGGAGTTTCAGAAAAACATCTACTTCTGCTTTATTGAGCCTTCGACTGTGTGGATCATAATAAACTATGGCATGTTCTTGGTAGGATGGGGATACCAAGTCACCTTGTCTGTTTCCTGAGAAATCTGTATAAAGACCAAGTAGCCACAGTAAGAACAGATCACAGAACAACAGACTGGTTCAAGATTAGGAAAGGAGTGCGGCAGGGCTGCATACTTTCACCCTCCCTATTCTACTTGCACGCAGAACACATCATGCGACATGCGGGGCTTGATGAATCCAAGGCCGGAGTTAAAACTTCTGGAAGAAACATTAACAACCTTAGGTATGCAGATGATACCACTCTGATGGCTGAAAGCGAGGAGGAGCTGAGGAGCCTTATCACCAAGGTGAAAGAAGAAAGTGCAAAAGCTGGGTTGCAGTTAAATGTCAAGAAAACCAAGATCATGGCAACTACACCTATTGATAACTGGCAAATAGAGGGAGAAAACGTGGAGGCAGTGACAGACTTTATATTTCTAGGCGCGAAGATCACTGCAGATACAGACTGCAGCCAGGAAATCAGAAGACGTTTACTTAACGATGCTGGGGAAAATGGAAGGAAAAAGGAAGAGAGGTCGACCAAGGGCAAGATGGATGGACGGTATCCTTGAAGTGACTCGGTTGACCTTGAAGGAACTGGGGGCGGTGACGGCCGACAGGGAGCTCTGGCGTGGACTGGTCCATGAGGTCACGAAGAGTCGGAGACGATTAAACGACTGAGCAGCAGCAGTAGTGGTTAGAGAAATTCTTCACTTGCCTTGCAGACAATTTTATGGTCCAGAAGGTAGAAGAGGCAACAAGGGGATCAGCTACTCTTGATCTAATCTTAACAAATGTGGAAGACCTGATCAATACAGTCGAAGTGGTTAGATCCTTAGGGGCAAGTGACCATGTGCTCCTGCAGTTTGCGATACAAAGGAAGGCTGAAACTAAAACAAGACAAACACGCATTTTGGACTTTAAGAGAGCTGACTTCCAAAAAATGAAGAAATTACTGAGCGGCATTCCATGGACGCCAATACTAAAAGACAAGGGAGTCAAGGATGAATGGGAGTTTTTCAAAAGTGAAATACTCAAGGCGCAAATGCAAACAGTGCCAACAAAGAAAAAAAAATAAGACAAGTGCAAAGAAGCCAGAATGGATGTCCAAAGAACTTCTAACCGGGCTAAGACTCAAAAGAGACACACACAAGGAGTGGAAAAAGGGAGAAATCACCAAAGAAGAATTCAAACATACAGCCAACTCCTGTAGGGAAGAGGGTCGCAAGGCTAACGCGCAAAATGAGCTCAGGCTTGCCAGGGACATAAAAAACAACAAAAAAGGCTTTTTTGCTTACGTTGGTAGAAAAAGGAAGAACAAGGAGGCAATAGGATCTCTGGGAGGAGAAGATGGGGTGATGGTGACAAGGGACAGGGAAAAGGCAGAACTACTTAATGCCTTCTTTGCCTCGGTCTTCTCACAAAAAGAAAGCCATCTTCAACCTCAGCAACATGGAATGGATGAAGGATTGGGGGAAATCCAACCCCAAATAGGGAAACAAGTTGTCCAGGAACACCTGGCCTCTCTAAACGAATTCAAGTCTCCAGGACCAGATCAGCTACATCCAAGAGTATTGAAGGAACTAGTGGAAGTTATTTCAGAACCACTGGCAACTATCTTCGAGAGTTCTTGGAGAACGGGAGAAGTCCCAGCAGATTGGAGGAGGGCGAATGTGGTCCCAGTCTTCAAGAAGGGAAAAAAGAACGACCCAAACAATTACCGTCCGGTCAGCCTCACGCCGATACCAGGCAAGATTCTAGAAAAGATCGTTAAGGAAGTGGTCTGCAAACACTTAGAAACAAATGCGGTCATTGCTAATAGTCAACACGGATTTACCAAAAACAAGTCATGCCAGACTAATCTGATCTCTTTTTTCGATAGAGTTACGAGTTGGTTAGATACAGGGAATGCTGTGGATGTAGCGTACCTGGATTTCAGTAAGGCCTTCGACAAAATCCCCCACGACCTTCCGGTAAACAAACTAGTAAAATGTGGGCTAGACAAAACTACGGTTAGGTGGATCTGTAATTGGCTAAGCGAACAAACCCAAAGGGTGCTCACAAATGCATCTTCTTCATCTTGGAAAGAAGTCACGAGTGGAGTGCTGCAGGGTTCTGTCCTGGGCCCGGTTTTGTTTAACATCTTTATTAACGACTTAGATGAAGGGTAAGAAGGCACGATCATCAAGTTTGCAGATGACACCAAATTGGGAGGGATAGCTAACACTCCAGAAGAAAGGAGCAGAATTCAAAATGATCTTGACAGACTAGAGAGGTGGCTGAAAATAACAAAATGAAGTTCAATAGGGACAAATGCAAGATACTTCACTTCAGCAGAAAAAATGGAATGCAAAGATACAGAATGGGGGATGCCTGGCTCAACAGCAGTACATGTGAAAAAGACCTTGGAATCCTCGTGGACAACAAGTTAAAAATGAGCCTACAATGTGATGCGGCTGCTAAAAAAGCCAATGGGATTCTGACCTGCATAAATAGGGGTATAGCATCTAGATCCAGGGAAGTCCTGCTCCCCCTCTATTCTGCCTTGGTCAGGCCACACCTGGAATACTGTGTCCGATTCTGGGCACCTCAATTGAAAGGAGATATTGACAAGCTGGAAAGCGTCCAGAGGAGGGCAACTAAAATGATCGAAGGTCTGGAGAACAAGCCCTATGAGGAGCGGCTTAAAGAACTGGGCATGTTTAGCCTGCAGAAGAGAAGGCTGAGAGGCGACATGATAGCCATATACAAATACATGAAGTGATGTCATAGGGAGGAGGGAGCAAGCTTGTTTTCTGCTGCCCTGCAGACTAGGAACAATGGCTTCAAACTACAGGAAAGGAGATTCCACCTGAACATCAGGAAGAACTTCCTCACTGTGAGAGCTGTTCGGCAGTGGAACTCTGTCCCCCGGACTGTGGTGGAGGCTCCTTCTTTGGAGGCTTTTAAGCAGAGGCTGGATGGCCATCTGTCGGGGGTGCTTTGAACGCGATTTTCTGCTTCTTGGCAGTGCATTGGACTGGATGGTCCATGAGGTCTCTTCCAACTCTACTATTCTATGATTCTATGGGAATCCCTCTTGTCCTTTGCTGAATGTAGCATTTTTCTGAATTTCCTTTAAGGGTCTGCAGATTGTAGGTTATGTTTCTTCATCAGCTTCTCTGTGCAGTCAGTGGTTCCCTTGATATATGGTAAAAACACTTTTCCTATAAATGAGTATTTGTTTTTACTCTCGTGGCTTGTTCTTGATCTTGCAGCTCTTCTGATGTCTGTCGTAGAATACCCATTAGCCTATAGAGCCCAGTTTATGTGGTTCAATTCATCTTGGAGGAGGTGGGATTCACACATCCTGTTTGCATGGACTACCAGAGTTTTAATTGTGCTTCTTTTTTGACTTGGGTGATGGCTGGAGTTTTATGTAGGTATCTGTCAGTGTGCATAGGTTTCCTGTAATCTGTGTGGCCCAATTGTTGATTTGATTTGTGGATGACTAGGACATCTAGAAATGGTAGTTTTCCTTTGTTTTCTTTTTCCATGGTAAATAGGATGTTTGGGTGCATGTTGTTGATGTGGTTCAGGAACATATTGTGTTCTCCTCTGTGGCTCCAAATGGTGAAAGTGTCACCCACATATTTAAACCATATAGTGGGGTTTTTGGTGCTGTTTCCAGGACTTGTTTCTTGAAGTGTTCCATGTAGATTCCACTTGCCTCACTGGCAGCAGAACCTCTGAAGATGCCAGCCACAGATACAGGCAAAACATCAGAAAATAATTCTACTGGAACATGGCCATACAGCCTGAAAAACTCATATCTTTGTACAGATTTCAAAAGGACTGGCTTAATCCAGACATCATTAAGCCAGTCACAAGATTATCAATAAACCTAATCAACTATCCTTTTCAGTAAATTACACTAGTGTCTTTAAGAATTCCCTTATCCTGGAGTACTTTCTCAATCTGTCATACAAGAGAATGCAGGCACACATCCTACATTTGAGATTTACTGTAACTTATCACACCTATTATTTCTTTTCATTTTTAATCCATCTTTTAAGACTACAGATTTCATAACCTAAATTGTACACTCCAGAGCACACCTAGCAGACCCTCATGGTCACTGATGATGGGAGAGGGAGAGAAAGTAATAGCCAAGATTTATCTCAATGACATTTATCTAATATTTCTTATCTACTCAAGAAGAACCAACTGAAGTCAATGAAGCCCATCTGACCTATGTAAACACACTCTCTTGCTTCTTCTATGTGGAAAATGTTGCTTCAATAATCTATCTCAAAATATGAAAGGTAAGGTGTGAAGAGAGTTTTTGGGGTTGGGAATGGAATGGAATGAGTCATTAACACATTGGAACCAACATCAAAGACTCAATACAGAAGACAAGGACATCATCGCTATGCAAACACTGAGTCCTCTGGAAACTTTTCATTCCTGAGATTCAAAAAGAAAATGCATCAATGATAGCTCAGTTATCAGTTTAAAATTAAAATCTGCATACATATATAGATATGCAACTGCACATTTGCCAATACCATAGGTAAAAATAAAGGAAAAGATACCTTTTGGTAATCACCTGGCTTACTTCCAAATGATTGCTGTGCCAGTTTTTTAATAAGATCTGAAAATAAGCAAAAAAAATTCTCAGAGTTTAGAAATACTGTACTCTCAAAACAAAGTATTTTGTAAATGCATTATTTAAAACATTTCTCCAGTGTTAATCAAATGGCAATGTTAGTTACTATAACAATGGCTCTCATTTCACTTATTCAGACCTGATACTCCAAGATAAAATTCTTCATGGTAGTGATGGCAATAAAATTTGTCAAAATGTTTCGAGTGCACAGGTAATCTCAGTATGGGGCTGCCGATCCTATATTACTTTCCCACTAGATGTTAGGGGGAAATGTATGTCCTCTGTTATTAGCACCTCTTTCCCTCTGAAACAGGCTTTTCTCAGAACAATCATTATTATAATCATTATTACAAATTAAGCCCATATCTACCCCGTAATGATCAATCACGAAACAAAGCACCTATCTCTGCAAGACAGAGAACTGAACACATGTTATGACAAACAGGTACCTTTCACTTTCATGTTATATTTTGTGAGTAAATGCATTATATTTTATGCATCATCATGGTCCTGATAGTTACTGCATGGCTATCAGGCACGGCCCCTATGGCGATGGGGATGCTGCTGGTTTCAATCTATATATATAAAAAGGTAAAGTTATTTGTGCCATGACTACAACAACACAACTATACGCCCCAGAACCACCAAACTTGACAACACAACGCAAAAGCCTTGCCTCAAGGTTCATACAACACAACCGAACCCCCAAAATGGAACTGGGACCCGCAAAACCCCCAAAACCAGCAAATATAAAGAGCACATGTGCCATACACAAAAAGGCGCGCGCCCAACATACTCCCCAACCCCTCCCTTCAATGGTTGCTCCCGCACAGCGGCGAGGCCTGCACGGAGCCCCCCTCTGCTACCCTCCAGCAAAGCCTGGCCAAGAGGAGGGCCAGGGGAGGCGGTGAGGAGAAGGCCCGGCGGCCAGAACTCCTCCCCGGCCACCCTCCTTCGGGGCCTCCTCCGCCTCCTCTGCCCCGGCACCGAGAAGAAGGTGTCAGCATGCTCCTCCTCCTCCTCCTCCTCCTCCTCATTGTTGTGAGGGAAACAGACTGAGGAGGAAGGAAGGGAGGGGCCTGGCCCACACCGTCCCATGAAACAGAGGTACGGAGGTACCGGGGGGGGGGGGCAGGAGGAGGAGGAACGGGAGGGAGGAAGACTTCTCCCTCAATTACTTACATTTTCTACTCCTCTTTCCCTCAATTTACCCCTCAATTCTCATAATAACAATAACAACCACAACAACAATAATAAAAACCATCACAGACAACAAGCAGCCAGGCACTGAAGCTGTGAGGCCATTCAGTGCTAATCAAGATTCACACTTGGCCTCCAAATCAAGCATCACTTATCCAAGGTTCTCTATTACCTAAGGCAGTCTCCCTTTTAGTACTCAATGTTTTTCTACTAAATGTGGCAATGTTTTCATGCAAAATTCGAAAATACAGAAATTACTACATAACATTACTGTATATCATATGTAAGAATTACTGTGCTCTAATAAGAAAACAGAACAATATAATCTCTAAAACCAGGACAATAAATACAAATCAACACTCACAAGACAGGAAAATTCCAGACAGGGGAATTCCAGATATGAAACAATCAGACCCAACTAACACCTCCCAACAAAGAATTCCCTCAACCAGGAAACAGCCAGGCCTCGAACCTGCAAGGCCATTCAATGCTAATCAAGGTAACTAATTGCAACATTCATACTTCCTCCACTCAGACTATTCATTACTATTCGACCTGCCCAACCAACAATTCCACAAGGTAGAAAGCGGCCAGGCTTCAAAGCACCAAGACTATTCACTCCTGTTCAACCAGGCCAACCAGGATATATCCTAGATGGATAGCCCTCAGGTTTGTAAGCCATCAGGCCACTCCGTCCCATTCCACTAGCCCAAGCAAGGAGGCCCCTATATAGAAACCGCCCAGGCTTACAAGCACAAAGGCTATTCAGTGCAATTCCAATTGGCCACAGCAACGTGCGGCAGGGCACAGCTAGTGTGATATATAACATACTTTGACCTGAGTAAATGGATACTTAATGGTCTCATTGCAAAACAAAACATATTTGTCTTGTAGATAAAGTTTTTTCTTTAGGATGATACTGTTCGCAAGCTTATTCAGGTAGATGCTTTTTAAATAATTGGCTTTAAACTTTGATAGATTTTACGATTTGTGTCAAAAGTGCCAAATTTGAAGAGATCCTGCAGGATGCTGGGTAGTTGCAAATTTGGCAGTATTATGTCCAGCACAAGCATAATGTTTGGTCAAAATTTCAAGTCCGTATCTTCGTTTGCATGGAAATTGTTGCAGTCTGAATATTGGTCAAAATTTGTCGCAACACATTTTGATGCACACTTTGAGTCAACTTGTTTAACTGGATTTTGCATCCATAATGTTAAAATTAATTTCATCTGAATCAGAAGGAAAAAAAACTGTACAGGATTTCAATTTACTAGCCATTCTTATACATTTAGTTTCAATTTTATTGATCCCCAAAATTGCATTTTCGTAAATGTCATGCACACCCTGACTGACTACCCTTCAGAAAAGGGAGTCTAGATCAGCAACTATTGCAGTTAGAGACCTCAAATTTTGATAAACTTGGTTTAACACCTGACTGGCACTACAGCTAAAATTTGAACAAAATTGGAGACATGATTGTTGTGAATGAGTCTTCTGAGGCTGTGAGTAATAATGGACGGATCAGGAGAGGAAGGAAGAACCCTCACGAGGAGGGCTCGCTGGCAGATTTATACAGGAAGAGAATCAGGGAGATTGATGAGGAGTCTTCTGAGGAAGATTCATGTGGGGACTTGGGAGGGGATCTTGAGCTGGAAATGAATACTGAGGAACCAGTGGTGATGGAGGAAGTTGGCATAGATTGGGCACGGGCTCCAGAGGATCTTGGGGAGGAATCTGGGTCCATGGATGCTGTAAATGCTGGAGAGACTTGGGTATCTTCAGAAGCAGATCCCACATGGTCTGCCTGGAGGAATGAGGGTAGTTCCACAGGTGTGGATAGAATTGGGTGTGGGCAGGATGATCTTGACTCTGATGAGTTTGGGATGCCTGATCCAAGGGCATTGGCTGTTTGGAGCTCAGATTCTGATGAGGAGTTTGGGACACCTGATCCAAGGGCATTAGAGGTTTGGACGCCCAATGAAACCTAAATAAATTGGGGATGTTGGGTCACTATGCTTTGCATGTGGCAAGGTGTTGCTGGGTGCCATTGGGTTTCCTGTACGTGATTCTGAAGACTAGTTTGGGACTTTGCAACAGATGTAAGTTTGATCCGGGTTATTCTGCAACGGAGGGCTGGAATTGTGTGGGTTTTCCTGGACTGCACTGTTATTACTATTTTGCATTAGCTGCTGTTCGCCTCCATTGTCTTGGCTCTTTGTGCCATTCCATGACGTGGACCTTCTTGTGACGACTTCACCTCTTGGACCTTGGACTGGAACTCAACTCGGCTTTCCTCTTCGCTCCCAAACTCGGCTTGGCGTTGTTCCTGTCTTTGTGGCTGTCTACTGTTGCTGACTACTGGCTTTGTTTCCGACCCTGACGCATTCTCCTTATCCCGACTTCGGACCGACTTGACTACGTTAGTGTTCTGCTCCTTTAATTCCTGGCTCGGCATTTGTCTCTGCAGCGGTTTGCCGCTAACTCTTCAGCGTCTTCCAGTTTCGCTTGTTTTTGCCGCTCACAGCAAAAAGCTTTTTAGCCCGGTTTGGGTTCTTGTTTCAGTTTGGAATCGCTGTTGTACTTCTGGGTTTTGGGAAAGTTTTTGGGGCTTCATAACTGTTTGCCTTTGTTTGTTTTGCCATTTTGAGCCTGTTTTGAGCTTTTGGGCTGAGTTCAAGTATTCTATGTTAAATCCGGATTATATCTCTGGTTAATCCGGATTATATGCCAATTAATGCTTTTGGCGTTTTTCCTGCTTTGACTGCCAAATAACACTGAAGATTAAGTGTTTCAAGTCTCTGTTAATTTACTAAACTATTTTTGGACTATTACTTTAATAAACTATATTTTGGCTCTCAGTTGGCATCTGACCTTTGACAATGATGGTGGGAAGGTTTAGACCACCTGGCATGGAATGACCCTAATGCAGTGGTTCTCAACCTGGGGTCCCCAGATGTTTTTGGCCTTCAACTCCCAGAAATCCTAACAGCTGATAAACTGGATGGGATTTCTGGGAGTTGTAGGCCAAAAACATCTGGGGACACCAGGTTGAGAACCACTACCCTAGTGGATACTTCCTACTGAAAACTTCACTTTATTTCTCAGTCACTCTCCACCAGAGTGCTCCAAGCAACTTACAATTTAAAATATCATTCCACAATATAAAAACATTTAACATAAAAACATTCAAACCACATCAATCAATGAAAATATGGAGGGGGGGGAGAATAGCCCAATGGCATCATTCGTTTGCATGCATACAGAGGCTCCCTAACAGCAATCCAGCCTTTCCCATGGCTTTAAATCCATAATGGACACCAAACCCTTTTCTCTATTTTACAGAACAATAGAAAACTGCATATGCAGCACAATAAGATGACAGAATCCTGTGAAACAAAGCGGACATGAGGAACAGATTTTTAAATGATCCTTGCAAAATAAAATAGCATTACTTTGTAATGGAGCAGAGAGGGGGTTGAGTTTATACCTCTTTTCAGTTAAGTAACACTTCTATCAGGATGTTTATACCTGTGGACTTTTGAAATTGGCTCACTTACCACTGCATTTTGCTGCATGCTGAAACTGTCAGGGAACATAATTCTGTTGTCAAAAACGGAAACCTATGAAAGTAGCTTTACTGTTAGGATTGTGGCATGGTACATATGCCAATTAACTAAATTACTTTTACTCTATGCCAGAGCAGATGTAAGGACTGTTTTGTATGACTAATAATCCAAAGCTTTGACACAACATATGTTTTATCACAGAGGTTAAAGGGGATTTGCCTTCTAAAGCTTATTCACAAGACTAATTACATTAATTCTTTACTCAGTCGCTTTCCTGGTCGTCTTGCGCATTCAAGGATGCCATCTGTTTTTTTAGATACACTGTTTACAGTGCGATCGTAACATGTTTTGTAATAACACAAATCTCTTTAGGAAGGTGCTAAATAGTTACTTGAGTTAAGAATTGTATTTATCTTCAAAATATTCATAAAGAGAAATCTGGACCAGTGGTAATAAAACAATAAGGTTTGTCTTTCAACATAACACACTACCCACAACCTAAAGATACACCAAGAGAGAACAAAGGCTTAGTGATAATCTTTCAAGACACTTAAGTACCCACAAGAAATTGGAACACAATTCCTCTGCCAGGAAAGCTTTAGTTGAGTGGATGACAAGTAAACAGTTCAGCTAATATATAGGGGCTTCTCAGAGTGTAAAGCACCTTCTATCTCAATACAGCACTGGTGATATAAGGAAGGCTTTTTAAAACTCTGTGTCCTAAAGTCTGAGGTCATCTAAACACTTCTGCCTGCATTGAAATGGTGTTCTCCCTAATCAGATACTTTTAACTAGCAAAATGATTGAGAATGGTTCACACAGGAAAACACTTAGTACGGCATGAAATTGTCCTCATAATTTAATTCAGTTTTGTTCTTTAAAAAGTTAAAAACTACCCAACACAACATTCTGATGTTTAGAGCAGTTCACACTATTATCTTACTCATTCTTGCAACTGCATCATAAACAAACACAGGCATGAAATTGAGTTTATTAGGAAGTGCTAAGAACTTCAAACAGTTGGGCACTCGATGCCAAAGCAGAATTCTAGGAATAACAAGTCCCTTCAAATCAGTAGCTCCCAACCTTTGGTCCTCAAGATATTTAGTACTTCAGTCCCACAATTCTTAACAGCTGATAAACTGGCTGGGATTTCTGGCAGTTGAAATCCAAAACACCTGGAGGATCACAGGTTGGGAAACACTGTGTTAGATACTGAATGCTCTCAACCTGGCAAGAGATACTTCTGGATTACGAATCAAGAGCACTTGCCTTTCTGTCTGAAAATTTAAAAAAGGCTTAGTGGTTGATGATATACATCAAATCCACGCTTTAAAAATGCCTTAAGAACCCCTTTTATGCAGTCAACATATTAAATTACTATTACTGTACTAAGAGCAAAGTTCTCAGTTATGCTGAATACTGGAACCACAATCCACCCACTGCAGTTACAGTTCGTCTACAATAATGCTTCTAAAACTGTGGGTTCTGACCCCAAATGAAGTCATCTTAGCTTAATGTTAGGGTCACGAAAAATGTTACCTAGTGGCTGTTTCAGACACTTACACAAATCTGTGCAGTTGTGCAGTGTTTACAGTGGACTCTGCAGAAGATGCCCTCACACTAGCAGCCTTTAAGAAAGACCTGAAAACATGGCTCTTCCGTTGTGCCTTTGGAGAGTAATCACTACATACATCCCTTTTGCTGCTCTCCTTCAATATTTGTCCTCCAGATCGCACCACCACTTTATGATCCTGTCCTCTGTGGTTTTTACTCCTACTTCCTTTCTCACCTCGAGTTTTAATCTAGTGTTCATGTGGCCTGCCCTTGGTTTTATTATTCTTTGATCTTGTTTAATGTAGTGTATACTTTCTTTTATTGTGTTGTTTAATGTGCTATGATTTGTTGTTCTATTATATTTTGTTATATTGTATTGTTCTGGGCATGGCCCCATGTAAGCTGCCCCGAGTCCCCATTGGGGAGATGGTGGCGGGGTATAAATAAAGTTTATTACTATTTTTATTATGCTTCAGCTGTTCTTAATAAAAAGGAAGATCAGCCTTTGTAACAAGCCTTGCAAATGTTGATTTCTTACTGGTGAATATTTGATTTTTATGCCTTTTTATATACCTGAGGTCATGTACACATTTGTGGACTAAAAGGGGTCATGAGTGGAAAAGTTTAAGAAGCCCTGCTCTACAGCATGGAAAGATAAAGATAAATGGGATCCTTCCATTGTACATTTACAACTGAATGCTTCAATGAGAACCAATGTGGTGTAGTGGTCTGAGTGTTGGACTTTGATTTTAGATAAAGGTTTTCCCCTGATGTTAAGTCCAGTCATGACCAACTCTGGGGGTTGGTGCTCATCTCCATTTCTAAGCCGAAGAGCCGGCGTTGTCGGTAGACACCTCCAAGGTCATGTGGCCGGCATGACTGCATGGAGTGCCGTTCCGCCAGAGCGGTACCTATTGATCTACTCACATTTACATGTTTTCGAACTGCCAGGATCTGAATCCCCGCTCAGCCATGAAAACCCATTGAATGACCTTGGACAAGTCACACGCTCTCAGCCTCAAAGGAAAACAAAGGAGAAACCCATTTTAACAAATCTTGCCAAGAATACCTCACAGTAAGTTAGTCTGGAATCACCGCAAAACAGCAGTGACTTGAAGGCACACAACAATACCAAATGTTGGAATAAGGGAAGAGTATCAAAATGTGGAGGGTGTTGATGACAACAGTGTTTGCAAAAATGTTGTATAATTGAACTGTATCTCCCTGATGGCTGCACATTCTGTGACAAACCTAGGTTTACACCATGCTATAATTCCAGTGAAGCTACTAGAAGGCACGCATATTTAAAACAAAAGTCACTGTCATCACTTGGGCCACACCTGCATTTAAATCAAAAATCTATACCAGTAGAAATAGTGGTTCATATACTTTGAATACTTATACATACAAAAATCCCACAGCTTTCATCCTCACAATCATGATGGTGAGTTTGCTAACCCCCCCCCCCCCCAAAAAAAAAACCCAAACAAAACAAAACAGATAATAAGATAGACAAGACATTGCCAAAATTCTACAACATGCTTGCTTGGCTAAAATAAGCACACAAACAAGAATAGGAACTTAAAATAGTTAACTATGCAATATAGTTGATAATTCTGTAGGTCCATATCATCTTCAACTTTTTCTATAGTTCTTTCTCCAAACCACCATCTGGCAGGGATTTGAAAGGGATTAAGGGCAAGAGTTCAACTGAGGGTGTTGCTGCAGATACCATAGCCTGTTTCAACCTGCTAGTTTCTAAACGTATGGCTACTATATGTAACTAAGGTCTTTGATTTTGTCTGGAGGACTGTGTTTTTTCCTTTCTAAATTGAGTTTTTTTGAAATGCATTTTCTCCAATAAATTTCATTGTACCAAGACAAGAGGTTCGATTCACATGTCATCAAACTGTTGAAGAACTTTTGTTCATAATGGCTTTCACAGCCTGGAACACTTGAAAAGTTGAGCAAAGAGTAGGCAGTTGAGAGTTGAGGAAGTTCTCCCTTGCTAGTTCAATTAAGTGTTACAAAAACATCAAACAGATCAGAGTAGTAGTAGTAGTTGATGTTGTTTTTATGTTTATTGATACTCCAAAAGATTGCATAGGAAATCCTGGAACCTGTTTGAGGCCCAGATGGTGATTACACAAACCACAGAGCACTAATGCACATTAAAGGACTTTTCTCACATGCTTTTGAGGGAGTTGGTTGTCTGGCCGCCAGTTTGACACTAGCTTTGAACTGCACTAAATGGTCAGTTAAATGAGACCAGAGGCATCTGCCTACAGTGCAGTTTGATAGATCCAAAAGGACACTAGATTGGAGGAGGCTCATCTATGGTTAAGTGGTAGTGGCTAACCAAAGGATCAAGTAGATGCCTATCAATATACAACTTATGGTAACCAGGTAGATATATAAAAATATCTTTCTTAAATTTAAGAAATCTTGTCAACTGGATCCATTAAAAATTGCAACAGCCCAACTACTTATGGAGGTCAAACAATCCAGCCTGAAAAAAAACAAAAAAACAAATTATCAGCCAACTACAGTTGTCACTACTTTATTTCCAGAACCATTTCAAAGTGCTGGTGATTATCTTTAAAGCTCTAAACAGTTCAAAACCAGGTTATCTGAAAGAATGCCTTCAAATGAACTCATCGAGTCTGTAATACAAGTTGCAGAGGCTCTTCCCACAGATTGCCAGCAAAAAGCATGGCACCTACCTTAGAAACCGCATCTCCCCCTACGAACCCGCACGTTCTCTCCGCTCGTCGGGGGAGGCCCTTCTCTCGCTCCCACCACCCTCGCAGTCGCGGTTGGTGGGGATGAGAGAGAGGGCCTTCTCCGTCGTGGCCCCCCGGCTTTGGAACTCTCTCCCTAGAGAGATCAGGCAGGCCCCTACCCTACCCTCGTTTTGTAGGAGTTTAAAAACCTGGCTCTTCCAGAAGGCCTTTGACACCTAATTAGATGTTGGACTGATCCATCTGCCCATTTTATAATAGCCCCCTTTTCTGAGATGTTGCCAATGCTATTTTGCACTTTATTGTCCATTTCTACCGGCACATTCTGTTCTGGATTTTATGAATTAGTCTCCTGTTTTAATATTGTATGTTTTTTGTATGCTTTTTGCTGATTTTAACGATTGTTTTATTGCTATTGATGTTTTACTGGTATAATTGTTTTATAGTCGTGCTATTGATATTGATTGTCTTATCGGGTTAGGCCCCATGTAAGCCGCCCCGAATCTCTTCGGGGAGATGGGGCGGGGTATAAAAACAAAGTTATTATTATTATTATTATTATTATTATTATTATTATTATTATTATTATTACTGTTACAATGATTGTCCCTGTAAGAACTTGACATGTGACATTCTCCACTGCAGTAGGACAACTCATCTTATTGTTCCTCTCAAGAAAATAAGATATATGAAAATTCATCAGGGAAAAAGAAGCACATCGAGCTTAGATCAAGAGCCTCTTCCAGACAAATCCTCCCTTGTACACAGTTGTCCACACTCATTTACCTTCTGTCCCCAGACATGCAAGGGCTATTCAACTGAGGATTTCCATCTGGACTCAATTCTGTGATGCCATGGATAATTATTGCTAAAGTGAACTTGCAACCCTTGGCTCCTACTAGTTGCGGAAGGAGAAAAGTATCATTTAAACGACCTTATATTTTTCTGCAAAATCACAATCTCTTGGGGCCTCCCCAATTCTGTTTTTCCCCCAATTCAGTAGGGTTGTCCAAATTTTCATTATGTTTCTCATTTCGTAATTATTTCGGATTGTTCTCGTTTTTTGAAAGGAGTATTGAAACGTTTTCCCTGGGCGCAACTGGCAATGTAATTCGAACCATCGTTGGCCCATTCTCTAATTGTTTCTTAAAATTTTCATTAAATTTTTTCCTTCCAAAAATTTTTTTTAATATATTTTTTAAAAATAATAATAATTTTTTTTGTTTCTGCAACCTAACATGAATGGGAGCCTAGCGCAGCCTAACATGGCTACCGCTCCCTGGCCAATCAGAGACTTCCACGATGGCTGAAAAAGGTGGGGGCTAGCGTCCTCCGTGTCCACGTGGAGGATCTCTATAAAAATCCCCTCCCTAACTGAGCCAAGCCATTCTGGGCTAGGATACCGAGGAGAGAGGGTGGTTCGCGCACGCTGGGAAGCTGCTTGCTTGCTTGGGGGAGAGAGGGCTAAGTGACTGTTCTGGCTATAGTGGGTAGAGTGTCTGTCTGTTGTTGCTGGTTCGATATTGTGTTTTTTTTTGGGAAATTGGCTTGGGGCTTGTGGCAGAGTCCTTGCTGTGGCTTTAGGGAACTTTTATTTTTCCAAAGGACGTCTGCGTTCCTGCAAGTGCAGAGCTTGGGGTGCTTTACTTTTCTACTCCAGAGGGAGTCCCTTTGCCTTTCTGTTTTCTTTTTTGGAATTTAGCAATCACCACATCAGCCCTTCTTTGCAATCCTGAAAGGGGGGGGGACTTGAAAATAGTTTCCAAAGGACGTGGGGCACCTGCCAAGGCATTGCTTCCCTCACGCTCCATTTCTATTCCCAAGCCTTGGGCTGAGTTTTATTTCTGCAATCACAAAGTCAGACACTGATTTGATTCAATAGAGGGTCCACAGCAATTTATAGTTTCCAAAGGACGTTGCCAATCCTGTCAAGGCATTGCTTGGCGTGTGCTGCATTTCTAATCCAAAGTCCTCAGCCAGAGTTTCATTTTTGCAATCACAAGGTCAGCCAGTGGCACCATTGATCAAAAGATTCAAAGGCAATTTATAGTTTCCAAAGGACGTTGCCAATCCTGTCAAGGCATTGCTTGGCGTGTGCTGCATTTCTAATCCAAAGTCTACACAAGTAGAAGAGGGACTTTTACAGTGATAATAACCCAATTGAACAGGAAATAAGACTTTCAAACCAGGAACAGGTTTCTTCAAATATTGAAAAATAGTGTATTATAAAAAGTTATGAAAATTCGCCAAAAATCATAGGAGACAGGAAACGTTCTGCAATTTGTTGAGCAAAGAGTGTGGAATGTGTTCTCCCACTGTACCAAATTTGATGAGAATAGCTCAAGAAATGAGGGCGGGAGACCCCCAGAAAAGTCCCCCCCGGTTTCCTGTTTTTTGGCGATTGCGCATGCGCGTCCGCCATTTTAGAAACATTTTAGAAACATTACGAATTTTCGGAAATATCAGAAAATTTTGGGTGAAAAATTAAGAAATAATTTCTATATCGAAGAGCCGGCACCCCCTACTTTAGAAACGAGAATTGAAACATTTTTTCCATCGATCGGACAAGCCTACAATTCAGCCCCATTTATGCTTCCTGCTATGTCCAAATGTTAACTTACTTACACTCATGTGCACCTTGAACTTAATCCCAGACAGCATCTGTCTAAATATCACACACATTTGTGGTGATATAAATCTACTAGTGTTATTTCACGTTGGAGTTTTTTTGGAGGGGGGGGGGAGAATAGCTCACTGCATTTTAAGAGCAACAAATGAGTGCAACAAAAAGTCATGGGGCACCCTCAGTCTAGCAAGAGTTAATTGGCACAATCCAGCCACCTACATCATCAATGTCTAATGAATTTATGTAAACATACATGGAATGTCGCCAGAGCCATGCACAGACTCTCCTTGCATCTGATGTAAGAGTTCTCAAAAACCTATGTGTACCAAACGAAACCTGTTACTTTTTATGGTGCTACTTAGAAATTAAGGAGCCCCGGTGGTGAAGTGTATTAAGCTGAGTTGCTGAACTTGCAGACCGAAAGGTCCCAGGTTCAAACCCTGGGAGCGGCGTGAGCAAACGCTGTTAGCTCCAGCTTCTGCCAACCTAGCAGTTTGAAAACATGCAAATGTGAGTAGATCAATAGGCACCGCTCTGGCGAGAAGGTAACAGTGCTCCATGCAGTCATGCTGGCCACATGACCTTGGAGGTGTCTACGGACAACGCCGGCTCTTCGGCTTAGAAATGGAGATGAGCACCAACGCCCAGAGTCAGACATGACTGGACTTAATGTCAGGGGAAACCTTTACCTTTTTACTTAGAAATTTAGAAAATAACAGAATTTTTGATCCTCGGACACATATAGATTGAGTATCTGAAATGCTTGGGGCTAAAAGTGTTTTGTATTGAGGGTTTTTTCAGATATTGGAAGACCTGTATTTACATATACCTACAACATAAACATAATGGACATAACATCTTGAAAATTGTACCCAAATCTTAATATATCATCTATTGATATTTCACATTTACCTTCTAAATATAACCTGAAGGTAATTTTATAAACAATACTTTCAAATATTTTTGTGCATGAAACGAAGTTTATATACATCAAATGATCAGAAAGTAAAGACATCACTATCCCAGTGTGGTCGTGCAGCAGCCATCTACATTTAACTAAAATTTGACCTGCAGCAGGGAGTTCCACAGATTCGTAGGAGCCATGCTGAAATCAATAAAAGAATTAAGTATGTTCCAGGGGCAGCTTAAAGATCCCCTTTCTATCAGCCCCTGACAATGTAACTAATCCCTAAATAAAAAGTATAATTTCTTTTTAACTCAATCTTCTCTTAAGTGGTTATTTTGTATCTTCCTCTTAACTCCTTGAATGGAAAACCTCTTCTGTTTCCCTTCTGAAATACTGCCGCCATTCCAAGCCTCGCTGCAAAGCGTCTCGTTTCTTTATCTCTCTCTCTTTCTCTCTTGCCATTGATTAACATGGGGGCTCACATTTTGAGCCATAACTCACCCAAAACTGCTTGGAACATGTGTATCTTTTGTTTACATAACTTTTCTGAGCCCCAGGTTCCAGGACAACCAACAGCGCCAGAACTGGACAAGTTTAAAACACCAAAACAGCTGATTGTCAAACCGGGGATTCCCTCATTGCGCAATGTTTTCCCTCAATGAAATAAGCGTTTCTCAATGAAAACCAGCCCGCGGAAGATCGGACTACGTGCAGACACTGAGAGGATCATCCAGAGGTCCTCTTGTGTCCTGAGCCATCTACCCCAACCCTGGAAACCCCCTCCTGCTGACCTTTCGACCATGTGACCCCACTATGGATATCAATTGAAGCCTATATTTCCTTTAATTTCATATTTCTCTGAAAGGATTATGAACTAAACTTATACGTGGGTGGTGGGCTGATGATCTGATCTCATGGATTTCTCTGCGTACCCTGCATGTCCCTTGAAAAATAGTGTGACTGAGGTTTGACTCTGGCTACGTGCAGACAGCCCCCCGGATGGGCTGGAGCACCCTGCCCAGAAAAGATTATCACCTACTCTTGCATAGACAATAATTCGGGCTATTCCCCCTTCTGAGTTCGGAGAAGGCCATCAGAAGGGAAATCATCTGCACATCTGGCAGGAAGAGCCGAATTTTTCGGGAAACAGGTCTCCCTTTGTCTATAAACCAGACTCATTAAAAAAAACTCCCGGCACCAGACCAGCATGTCAGACACATATGTAAATTGGCACCCATTTAAGACATATTGACTCATTCATCCTTTTCATAATCTGCTTGGCTGTCTATTGATCGCTGCTCAGCCCGCCCCTTGTCTCTGATTGGTAGAGACGGCGGACCGTAGGAAGCCATCTGATTGGGAGGGATTTCGCGCCATCCAGTCAAAGAACCAATCAGCGTGGAACTGGGCGGGGAGGGAGATTTGAATTGCTCTGCCTGTCTTTTCGCTTATAAAAATTGCTGCACTGTATTATGGGGCATGTCATCACTGAGAGCAATTGCGTCTTGGCATCCACGTCAGCTCACAAAGAGCTTTATATATGCTGATGACCTTGGCCTTACAACACAAGCAAAAGATTTTGAAACAGTTGAAAAGCAACTCACCAATGCCTTGAAAGATCTCTCCAGCTACTACAAAGAGAACCACCTGAAGCCTAACCCTGCCAAGACACAAGTGTGTGCTTTCCACCTACGTAACCGCGAAGCCAACAGGAAACTGAAAGTTACTTGGGAAGGCCAAGAGCTCAAACACTGTTTCCATCCTAAATACCTTGGTGTCACCTTAGACCGAACACTAACATATAGGAAACACTGCATGAACACCAAGCACAAAGTAGCTGCACGCAATAACATCCTGCGGAAACTGACTGGCAGCGCATGGGGAGCAGACCCACAAGTAATAAGAACATCAGCCCTGGCCTTGTCTTTCTCAACTGCAGAGTATGCCTGTCCTGTTTGGCACAAGTCTGCCCATGCAAAGCAGGTGGACATAGCACTGAATGAAACATGCAGAATCATCACGGGATGCCTTAAACCTACACCTGTTGATAAACTCTACAAGTTAGCTGGCATTGCCCCTCCTGACGTGCGACGGGAAGTTGCTGCTAACGGTGAGAGAAAAAAGGTCGAGCATTGTGAAAGCCACCCACTGCATGGCTATCACCCTCCTCCCACCAGACTCAAATCAAGGAAGGGCTTCATGAGAACCACCACTCCTCTTGATGTTCCTCCAGCAACAGCAAGGGTGTCCCTCTGGGCAGCTAAACCTGGCAATTCTAACTGGATGGCCCCCCAAGAGGGTCTTCCTCCAGGGGCAAACCAAGAATGAGCAACTTGGAAGTCCCTGAACAGACTCAGAAGTGGAGTGGGCAGATCAAAAGACAACTTGGCAAGGTGGCACTACCTGTTGCCCGCTTTTGGTCCAAAACTATTTAGTTGCTTGTGATTTCTTTTTTTTTTAATTTCCATTATTTGAAATGTATTTGTTGTACAATGCTTTTGACACGAAATAAATAAATCCACGTCAGCTGACTCGAAATAAAGGCAACTCGGTTCTCTCTCTTCAAGATTTGGGTGAGATTATTGTGGGAAATAGGATTTTTAATTCGCAGCGCCCCCGCTGGCCAGGATCGAATCCTGTGGTCGGAGGGCATCGGTTTGCCTCTGCCCCAGAGACGAACCCCAAATTTGCTCGACAACACCAGCACCAATGCAAACAATTCTGGATTTTGGAGTACTGCGTCTTCCCTCGTTGTGTTACCATATCCAGCCGATTTTGTTCACAAAAACTTGAAGTTTTATGGATTATAAAGCTCGACACAGTTCAGGTCCAGGCTATATGAAGGCCCATGTTTCCCATACAAGCCTACTTGGGCTTTGAGACTTATTGAATAGGCTCCTCTCTTGTTTCTTCCACCATCACATCCATGTCTGGTGGGAGCATGGATTTTTTGTTTGGCTGTTTCCAGGCACTGGGATTCATCTCTGAAGGAGACTACATTGCCTCTCTCCTTCATGTCCTTCCATGGGCAATTGAAAATACTTTTACTTTTGGCAATCCTTTGGCAGCTGGTTTACAAGGAAAGGGTTCTTGATAGACTGTTTTATGTCTTCTCTTTCTAATGGACACGTTTTCAAATGGATACATCTGGTAGATTTATATAATTGTTTTTAATTCTATACACAGTTTACTTACATTGTAAGTATAACTTTATATGTGTCTTTAACTAATTTGTATCTTTATATGTATCAACAATGTTAAGTTTTGTAAGCCTCCTTGAGTTCCAGGTAGGAGAAAAGGATTGGATATAAATAGTTGCTGTTGTTATGAACAATACACAGGGAAGCAAGTAATTTCCCTGGTTCATTTCTAGATGGGAGCTTTTGAAACTACTTGCCTCAAAGAGACAAAGACCATAGAGACTGGAATTTTCCTGCTTGGCCGATGCGTCTTATCTCTTCTCACCTAGATTTCTTTCCTTTAACTTACACATCAGGCCCCTGACAACTTCAGTCAAAAGGAAAGATGAAAGCTAAGAAGGCTGCATCTCTGAAAACTCTTGGTTGGAAAAAATATAGGAACACTAACATACAACTCTCTTTGAAAAGCAATGTTCCTGAAACAATTGATGCTTTCAGGTATCTAGCCCCCTTAATGCTATCATTCCCTTTCCCTCAAATCTGCTCACCGTGCTTGGATTTAAGAGAAAGAGTTGCAAAGTTTAAGTGCCCAGATATAAGTGCATTGTTTATATATTTTACTGGAGGAAATGTAGTTGCTAGCTATTGTTAGCTATTGCTAGCATCTCACATTAGTATTTTCAAGCAGCAATCGCACCTTTGAATAAAAGGCTGTATCAGGTTTAATACATAATGCAATTCTTGTTCTCTGAAGACAGAATTCTATTTATTGATTTCAGGGGGAAGTATCATGGACTGTGGAAAAACAAATAGTAATTTAAATCTAATCTGGTGCAAGCCTGAAAAGCCTGAAAAGTAGCAGAGACTAAATTAAGATATCAGAGTAATGAAATTTTCCGTCTGAAAGAAACGGTTCTGTTTGTCAGGGATATAATACAGCTAAAATCACATAAATTGACCTAGAAACACAAAGCTGCTTCGTTTTAGAGTGCACTTTTCAACAACTACAAAAACCCATCTAGACTAGCATCCTACTTTTCAGAGGCCAACCAATATCAGCAGATTTTTCACAAAGGCCATAAAGATCACAGCAGATCTCTTCCACTGTTCTGCTGCTCCTGGAAAATGGGATTCAACAGCACAATGCCTTTGAACTATTCTGGCTCTATGTACTTCATGGGGACAACTTGCAATAATGGTCAACTCTCTCCTGCCTTGAGATTTTCTGATGAGCCTTTACAGCCATCTAAGCGAGCAACTATTTTCCAACCACAAAGTTAAAAACAATAAGCATCCATGGAAACATACTTTAAAATTTTATGTTGTTATCTACTGTCAAACCCTTTTTACAAATATTTTATGAAAGAGAAAGAGGGAGACTTTCTCCATAAAATAAATAAAGCCAACTTTTCTAAATTCATAAATAAAGCAAGAACTCTACTTGTTCTAGAAGAATGTAAAGAGGTTAAATCTTGCAGACAGACTCTCTCTGAATGCTGATTACAAAATCCTTGTACCCATAAATGCTAGAAGGCTTAATTCTCTTACAGAAGAACCAATCTGAATCCTAGAGAAAGTGGGAGACAGGATATAGAAAGCACTCTCTGTTTTCCCATGTTATCATTATGGTGTTTCTCTCTCTACCTGGGGAAACTAAACTAAGCTGAAGAGTTACTGTATAAATCCTACTGTAAAGAGGGAGGAAGGAAATCTGATTAGTATTTTCTTATTTTAATGTGCACTTTGTTTCCTTGGTAACACAAAAAGCCATAAAAACCACACATTTTTAATGTATTGTACAATCCCATTTGAAGCACCAAGTGATACTATCAGCATACCAACACAACCCATTAGTAAAATAATTATTTCAACTTTCTGACATAGTTTCCTTCTGACAACTATGAATGACACAGATTGCTTGCAATAATCCTGGAAATGACAACATTTATTATAAATATTCATTGAAGTTACCAGTAGAGGCAAGATTGGTTTGGATTCATAGGTTTAATGTAAATTTGCCTCTGTTTGATCATTACTTCAGTCAAGGACATTCAAAAGCTACATCCTAGGAAATGAAAAGCCTTTTCAAGGATTGTTGTTACTGCGTGCCTTGAAGTCATTTCTGAGTTACAGCAACCCTAAGGTGAACTTATCACAGGTTTTTTTTGGCAGAATTTGTTCAGAATTTGACATCATAATGAGGTGGGAGGAATTAAACATAAATTTCCAGCTATATAGCACTTTGGCGGCTTTGATTGTGTCCTTGCCTTCCTCTGAAGCCTTGATTTCTTCTGGGGATGAGAGTGTATGACCTCCCCATGATAATCCAGAGGGTTTGCATGGCAAGCAGAGATGTGAACCCTCATCTCCTAATGTCCTAGTCCAGCACTCAAACCACTACACCACACTGGTTGGTTTAATGGAATTTAAGGAAAAATGTTTCCCAAGAATGTTAAAAGCAGCTTACACAAAATAAATATGTGCCACCAAATGCACAGTAGAGACCATGCACTGTAAAAATTGTAACTATCCTAAAAACTTACAAGTATATAGGTTGGAACACATTGGGGACTTTCTTTATATTCGAGAAAGCACTTCAGAATCTGGTGGCTGAAGCAATAAAAACCCTGCTATAAAGTCCCGTCTTCACTGCTTGTTATGGAAAGGACAAGCAAGCCTGGAACTACTGGTCAGTGAGGGTCATTTGCTGGGGCCCTGGGCCTCAACCCATCCCGTATGTGCAACAATGCTCTCCACCCTTTGGGAAGAATGCCACACTTCCTTTTCATTACCCCAGCTCCTTTCTCAATTGAACTGCATATGCATGGTAGAGAAAGACAACAGATATTGAAATTTCTCAGGCTCCACTCTGTGAATGTGAATGTAGGCTCCTAACTCTTGCTTATGTTCTTTCTCAGATCTTGCTTCTCTTAGTGGATGCGGATAACCTCTTAATTGTTCAATGCACACAGTCATTATTTGAAGGAGGACAAGCATTTTTAAGTGGCTTTGTTTGCCCCAACTGCTATGAAAATGGGGTGGGGGGTTAAGGAGCTTTCCTTCTGCCTTTGAAAATAAATTGCATTATAATAGAAAAAATAAACATAACATGCCAGCTATACAATTACTCATGTGGCTTTGCAGTTAAAAGGGAAGCAATTCAGTTATCAGTTTTTCTGTTGTTGCAAATCTAATTCATGGCAAATGAGAGAGTGTTACAGAGTCAAGAAGTATTCTACCATTAGAATGTGTAAGCCTGCCTGTATGTGCCTCCGCTAGGCTTGTGTGATCAATGAAAAATGTTTCAATACTCATTACTAAATTTGGGAGTGGGGGACCATTTCAAAAGTGTTTCTAAAATATCATAAGGTCTGTATCATAACTATAATGATACAACAAAATTTTAATTACTTTTTGTTATGTAATTATACAAGGGGAAAAGCTTCCAGGGCTCCTTTCTTCCTCATTTTTAAAGCTATCAGGATGAAACTTGCTATTTGTAGAACAAATTTACCACTGTTACTACCCCCCCCCCCCCAAAGTTTCAGAATGTTTCACACATCCACTGATTTTTGGGAATTTGTAGCAGTTTTTATGAACAACATTTTTTAAAAACTACAAGAGCTAACTCCTTGAATTTCTCTTTTAAATGATATAACATAACCAGGGCATCATCCCCCTCCCCAGAAAGATTTGCACATCCACTGATTTTTAGAGAATTTTAATCAACATAAACTTAACAGTACTATTTCACTGGAAGACTCCAAGGGCCATCCAGTCAAACCCCCTTCTGCCAGGCAGGAAAAGCAGAGTCAAAGCACCCCCCAAAAGATGTCCATCTAGCCTTTGAAACAACAACAACAACAACAACAACAACAGGAAACCTACTAGGTAAACTTTGGAGTTACTGCCTCTCAACACTGTCTACCTCACAGGGTTGATTCAACTCCCCAAATCCTCTTTTATCTCAAAATCCCTTTAGAGAATGAACACGGGTTTTCCCCCACCAAAACTTTCAAGGAGGAGGAGGAGGCACAAGGTGGTAAGCAGCATTCTGGGAATGTAGTTTGGGAAGGCGAGGATCCCTGTGGCAGAGAATTCAAAAGGCCCCACTCTAAACTACATTTCCCAGAATTAAAGCCCCAATGTGAATGTGGTCTCTGCCTGTTTCTCTCTGGGCCAGCCATGTGCCAGAGGGGCATCTTCCTTGCCTGGCCATCCTCCTTGCCTGGCCATCCAGCCAGGCATCCCACCCTCCCTCCCTGCCCCAGGCCCCCCTTGCTGCCCCTTTGGTGAAAGAGCAGGGCTTCTCCCCCCACTCTTGCCTCACCATCCTCCTCGGGGCCCTTTGGGGGAACCAAACCCAATCCTTTTGGGGGAGATGTGGTGCCTGTGACAGAGACCTGGAGCCATTTACGAGAATTACATAACTCTCCCAAAAGACATAGGTCAGTGTTTTGAATCTTTTTTTTTTTTTGCATAGGCACCTCTCGCGTGTGTCCAAATATTACAAAATAGATATGATAAATGAGGCACAAACATAATTATCCACAGCCCTAGCATATACACATAAATATACACTCACTGGAACAGCCCATGCACTTTGTTCAGTGCTACTCCTGTCCTGAGAAACATTATACAAAAATGTAAAAACTATGTACATCTTTAAGTATCTTACCAAAACACCACAACTACTTGTAGAAAAACTCCCCTTAACTTCATTTTACCATCACACCTCTCTTCTGAAATATTTCTTTACATATAATTGATTGCTTGTTTTGAATCCATGCCTAATTTTTCTCCTATAAAGACATCCCATACAGAATCTATTAGAATAATTAGCTAATTCATGAGACAGCCTTCAAGGATGCCAGCGATCTGTCCTGAGGAAAGCTGCAATTTGTGTGATGTTCTGTTGCAGCCACTTTTAATGAAGCAATTTCCCTTGACAATATTTGAAATTAAGCATTTATCAACCTGCATTAATGCTTTACCACAGTGGCTTTCAAGCATTCTGCCTTAAGGTAACCTTTTTCAAAATGCCTAAATGGCCTTTTTTTTTTTTTTTGGAATTCCAGTATATTGTGGAAGGGAAATTAGGTTTAAGAACCCATGGGGCAGTGTCTCCAAGGTTGGTCAGATCATAGAAGTCACCACACTGGAAGTAAATTCACAGTATAGAGTACACACCATCCTATTTTGAAATAATATCAGTGACATCAGCAAGCTGTGTAATCTAGTAGTTTGCTCACTACTATTAGGTGTTTTTTTTTTAAAAAAAAATCCATTTAATGTCTCTCTGAATGATCTCTCAGTTCCCCAAAACACAATTGGAAGATCACAGCTGTCAAGAGTCAGACGCCAATTTGAGAGCAAAACAGTGTTTATTCAAGAGATAGCCCAAAAATTAGACATAAACAAAAAAGGTGGCTTTAAACACTTAACTTACAGTGTTTAAAAGCAGTCCAAACAAAAATATATCAAAAGAATGCTTTAGCAACCAAACCGGGTTATCTAAGCATATAATCCAGATAAAACAAAAGGTGCTTCAATTCAGCTCTAAACAAACTAAGTTGGCTTGGAAAAGTAGCCAAAACAAAACAAAGACTTGGAAACTTCCAAAAAACTCCCAAGAGTCACAAACTAGCAGTTTTAACACAAAGCTCTAAACAGAAATGGAAACTGGGCAAAAGAGCCTGTAAACAAACTTGGAGCTGATGCAAAAAGGGAAGGAATGGCTCCAAGCCTTTACTGTTGTAGGCTTTGGGGATTTAAAGGGGCAGTGCAAAAAGACATCGAATTAGCATGAACAGCAGCAAACTGCTTCAAGAGTGCAGGTAATGCCAGAAGCTCCAGGGACAAAGCGAAGAAATGTCGTCAGGTTGATCCAGGGTCAGGACAGGAGACAGCAGCAGGGTCCAGAAGCAAGCCAGAAGTCAAGAGCCGTGGGTAGACTAATCAGAGAGCGTAGGCAGAAACAGGGTCGAATTCCAGTCCAGGTTCCAGAGGTTGTAGTCATCAGTTCAAGGTCCACGAAATGGCACAAAGAGCCAAAACAACGAAGGCAACGGCAAATCTGAAGCAAAGTCCCAGTCCAGTCTTCTTAAACACGTACAGGAATCCCAATGGCGCCCAGCAAACACCTTGCCACACGCAAAGTGAAGTGACCAAACATTCCCAATTTATCCCAGTTCCCCCTGGGTGTTCAAACACCAACACCCAAAGAGCAGGTGTCCCAAATCCTTAATCAGAATAAGAGCTCCACACAGCTAGAGCTCGTGGACTGGGCGTGCCTAATAGTTCATCAGAATCCCAATCATCCTAACCACACCCAACACCATGTACACCTGAGGATCCATCCTCCCTCCTCCAAGTAGACCAAGTGGGATCTGCTTCTGAAGATACCCAAGGTTCAGCAGTATCCATGGGCCCCATTTCCCCAGACATCTCTGGTGCCCGTGCCCAGTCAGTGCCCACTTCCTCAACCACCACCTGTTCACCAGCATCCATTTATTCCACAAACTCCCCATCTGAATCTTCTTCAGAAGACTCCCCATTGAGGTCCCTAATCCTCTTTCTGTATCAGTATCAGCAATTTATTACGGTTTCTGTATCAGTATCAGCAATTTATTACGGTTATTATTATATGACCAGAATATATAGAAATGGGCACAGGTGCCCGAAAAGGGGAATCGCAGTTCCCATAAAAATCAGATAAAAGAACAAGTTAAAAACATGCTTTAGTAAAAACAAATTAAAAGCAGACTATTAGCAGGTTCAGTGTCATGGACAGAACGCCACGAGATTCAAAGTAACAGAGTTTATTAGGTTACAGAACTCAAAACAAGCCCGTAAAACACAAGGGCCAGGCAGTATTTGCCTTTAGGAGCAAAAAGGGGCAAAATAAATGTTCAAAAGATAAACCGGATTAAACCGGAGTTTAATCCGGGTAAAAAACAAACTGCTTGCTTCAGCCTGAATATAAACAAAACGAGAGCCAAGAACAAAAGATACAAAGAATGCAACTAATTGGCAGCAGATTCCTCTCTGCTGCCAACACAGTGTTTACAGTAACTTGCGTCGCTCCCACACACACACAGCAGACAGGATTTTCCAGCACGAACAAATCAGCCAGGGAATGCAACAGTAGAGTAGACCAGTTCCGTTCCGTAGTTCAAAGCCAGAAGCAGACGTTTGTAGTTTTCCCAAGTCCAAGAAGGGGATGAAGCCAAGCCGTGGTCAGTTCAGTCCGGGTATTCAAAGCAGGAGATGGCGTCCGTCAGGAAGACGACGGAAGGTCAAGCTAATAAGAGTAAGCACAGGTTTGCACAAACAAATGCCCACACAATCCCTCCCGCCGTCTGACCCTGGATTCCAATCAACTTACGTCTCAGCACAGGAAAGCACACAAGTCTTCAGGGAAGCGTCCCACACACACACGGATCCCAAGCGTTTGCCCAGATTACCTTGCCCAACGCAATTTGCAATTGCTCCCAAGCCCCATTTTATGCCAGTTACAAATCTTCATCACTGTCAGCTGTCCTCCTTAACCCGGGCGTTTCCTCATCACTTTCCTCGTCAGAGCTGGAACACCTCTGACTACGCCCAGCAGCATCTCCAGCTGTGGATCCCGTCCCATCCCTCCAGCTAAGCCATGGATCTGATCCTGAAGGTCCCCATTCATCTTCTGCCCCATCATGGCCAGTGGCACCCAATTCCTCCCTTACCCGAGTCCAATCCATCTCATCCTCCTCCGAGCTAACCTGCCCCTCCTCCATTCTCTCCGTAAACCCCTCGAAAGACTCTTCATCAGATGGTGCTGCAAATATGTCTCGCAGTCTTTTTCTCTCTCGCTCCTCGAGAGTATCTGACTCTCGAGGAGTCTTACGCCCACGCCTGTCAGTAACAGAGCCACGAGGCTCAATCATAACACTATCCCCTCTCACAAAGGCCTCCTCCCCCGATGGTGGAGAAGTGGCAGTGATACCCTCTGCTATAGCACCACGACGACTAGAGGTATCAAGTTTCAACAGCGAACGATGAAAGACTGGATGGACCTTTAAACTAGACGGTAAACGCAAACGAAACGCAACGGAAGAAATCTTTTTAACGATAGGAAAGGGACCCAAATACCGAGGCGCAAACTTTCCCCCAGCCTGCTTAATATATTTGGAAGATAACCACACCAAATCCCCTTCTTCCAACTCCTCCCCTGCCTGCCTGTGGCGGTCAGCCTGAGTCTTCTGCGTTGCCTTAGCTTCCAACAGTAAGCGACGGGCAACATCGTGCAATGCAGCCATTTCCGTAGAGCGGTACACAGGATCCGAAGAGACCACATTGGTCGACGGCGCCACACCTCCCCGTGGGTGAAAACCATAAGTAAGCTCAAATGGCGTATGCTGACTAGACGTGTGCACCGCATTGTTGTAAGCAAATTCCGCCACCGGTAACCACTTCACCCAAGCCGTGGGTTGATCTAAACAAAAACAACGCAAATACTGCTCTAAGAGCCCATTAACCCGTTCCGACTGTCCATCCGTTTGCGGATGGAAGGCTGAAGACACGTTTAACTTAGTCCCCAAACACTCATGGAAGTGTTTCCAAAAGCGTGACACAAATTGCGGAGCCCTATCTGAAATAATCACCTCGGGTGCTCCGTGCAAACGATAGATGTGCTTTGTAAATAGTAAGGCCAACGTAGGGGCCGCCGGAATGGTTGAACAAGGAATAAAATGAGCCAGTTTACTAAATAAATCCACCACCACCCAAATACAAGTATAACCCCCAGACTTAGGCAAATCTGAAATAAAATCCATGGAAATGATTTGCCATGGCCTCTCCGGAACAGGTAAAGACGACAACAACCCTCTAGGGCGCCCAACAGGCGTCTTACTCTGCTGGCAAACGGCGCAGCTGTCACAAAAGCGCAGAATGTCTTGCCGCATCTTTGGCCACCAGTAGCTCCTGGTGATAAGCTGTACGGTCTTGAACCTGCCAAAGTGCCCAGCCATGGGTTCGTCATGGTGGGCTCTAATCACCTCCAACCTGAGGGCCCCCACTGGTACGTAAACCTGCCCCCTACGCACCAATACCCCGTCTTGATCCTGGAGATGCGGCAGTATGGTACGGTTACCTGCAGAGAGCAGCATCAGTTGCTCCTGAGTCCACACATCATCCTTCTGAGCCTCAAGGATCTGGTCATGTAACCCGAGCTCATTATCTACAACACACAGAGAGGCAGTAGGCAAGATGGTCTGACATACTACCTGCTCATTGGTCTTAAATTCCGGCTTGCGGGATAAAGCATCGGCCCGCAAGTTTGCCTTCCCCTCCACGAACTGCACCTTGAAGTTAAACCTGGAGAAAAACAAAGCCCAGCGGATCTGACGCTGGTTTAACTTCTTTGCTGTTTGCAAGTGCTCTAAGTTCTTGTGATCAGACCTGACCACGATCTGGTGCCGTGCCCCTTCAAGCCAGTGCCGCCACACCTCAAACGCCACCTTAATCGCCAACAACTCCTTCTCCCATATGGTATAGTTCTGCTCGAAGGGTGTTAGTTGCCGTGAGTAAAATCCACAGGGACGCAAGGTCCCTGAGGAATCCTTCTGAGACAATACAGCCCCCAACGCGTAGCTAGAAGCGTCCGCTTCTACCACGAACGGTTTGTCAACATCAGGATGGGTTAGTACGTTGTCCGATTGAAAACTAGACTTAAGTCGCAGAAACGCCTCGTGAGCTTCCCGCCCCCACACAAATGGCTGTTTCTTGCGCAGAAGCTGCGTCAAAGGTACCGTGAGCTTTGCAAAGTTCGGAATAAATTCCCGGTAGTAATTAGCGAAACCTAAGAACCTTTGTACATCCTTCTTAGTCTTTAGCTCTTGCCATGAGTTGACGGCGTCAACCTTATGTGGGTCCATCTTAAGTTCCCTACCTGACACTACATGACCTAGGAACTCCACTTCAGGCACGTGAAAGACGCACTTGGAAGCCTTGGCGAAAAGCCCATTAGCCCGCAGTCGGTGCAGAACCTGCTTGACATGTTGACGATGTTCTTTCTCGTCCTTAGAAAAAATCAAGATATCATCCAAATAAATCACTAAAAATTGGTCAATTAGGTCCCTGAACACATCGTTCATGAACCTCTGGAAGACCGCGGGAGCATTACAAAGCCCAAAAGGCATGACTCGGAACTCGTGGCATCCGAAGCACGTATTAAATGCCGTCTTCCACTCATCCCCTTCCCGTATACGGATTAAGTTATAGGCCCCCCGCAGGTCAAGCTTGGTAAAGACCTTAGCCCCTTGCACCCTTGATAACAGTTCCGAGATTAAGGGTAGTGGGTACCTATCCCGAATGGTGTATTTGTTTAGGATCCGATAGTCGCAGACCAGCCTAAGTTCCCCAGTCTTTTTGGCTACAAAGAATACTGGTGCCGCAGTTGGAGAACTAGATGGGCGAATAAACCCCTTGGCTAAATTTTCATCTAGAAACTCCCGCAAAGCTTGCCTTTCCGGTACAGTCAAGGCATATAGCCTCCCTGCTGGCAATTTCGCACCTTCTGCCAACTTGATGGCGCAATCATAAGGCCTGTGCGGTGGTAATTTGTCCGCATCCCTTTTACAAAATACATCAGAGAACTCCCCATACTCAGCAGGCACTCCTTCCATATCAGAGTGAGTAACATTTAGAGTGCAACAATCCTGCCTCTTTAAGATCACCTTACGTGTAGCCCAATCTACTTGTGGGTTTACTACAGCTAGCCAATCCATCCCCAGGATCACATCATATCTAGGCAAGCTTGTAATATCCCACACAAACGTTCCCGTTACTCCCTGCACCTCCCACGTTACTGCTGAGGTTTCATGGTTAACCACCCCAGTCTCCAGCAGTCTCCCATCTGCTCCTTCCACCCACACGTCGCATGCCTTGCGCACTCTAGGAATGCCATGCTTCTTAGCAAACTCAATATCTACATAAGAGACCGTAGCCCCTGAGTCCAGCAGTGCCAAAGTAGAAACAAGTTCCCTTCCCCCAACAGATAATGTAATGGGTACGAAAACATGCTTCCTCCCCTCAGTTGACTGCTTGAGGAGCCCTAGTGCGTTGGACTCACGTCGCACTAGGGCTGGCCTTTTCCCGAAAGCTGGGAAGGTTTCACATTACAGTTTTTGGCAAAATGCCCAGCATTCCCACAGTACAAACACAAGCCCAGCTGCCTCCTACGGCTCTTTTCCTCGGTAGACAGCTTTTTAAAGACCCCAAGCTCCATAGGCTCTTCCCCCATCACCACAGGTGCCCTGGTTACATGCGTAGATGGCGCACACATTGCTTTCGAGTGTTTACGAGCCTCGAACCTTGCGTCTAAGCGCAGCACCTTGGCAACTAAGGCGTCCCAACTTTCAGCCGGCTCCAAGCGTGCTAATTCATCCTGGAGCATATCACTTAACCCAGCAGTAAATAAAAGCATGAATGCATTTTCCCCCCAATCCAGCTGGTGGCGATACATGTTAAACTTATTTAAGTAATCCAAAACAGTCCCCTTTCCCTGTTTTAACCGATACAAAGCCCACCCAGCATTCTCTGTGCGGAGAGGATCCCCAAAAGTATCAGTTAACAACTTTTTGAAATCATTCAAATTGTCCTTGACTGGGTCATTGCCCAAAATTAAATTAGTGGCCCATTGTCCTGCGGGACCGGTCAACAAACTCAAAATAAAGGCCACCTTACTAGTGTCTGTAGGAAAAGCATGAACGCTGAGCTGAGAAAAATAAAGCTCCACTTGTGCCAAAAAAGTTGGCAACTTGCACCTGGTTCCGTCAAAGCGTTCAGGAGTCAAAACATGTCCTTTCACAGCAAAAGCTGTTTGGCTTACGGTAAAAGCCGTTTGCAGTTGGTCAAACTTGGCCCTTAATTCATCCATCGTCTTCCTGACGGGTTTATTGCTGCAATAAACTCTTTATGGGCGTTGGGCAATCTGTCATGGACAGAACGCCACGAGATTCAAAGTAACAGAGTTTATTAGGTTACAGAACTCAAAACAAGCCCGTAAAACACAAGGGCCAGGCAGTATTTGCCTTTAGGAGCAAAAAGGGGCAAAATAAATGTTCAAAAGATAAACCGGATTAAACCGGAGTTTAATCCGGGTAAAAAACAAACTGCTTGCTTCAGCCTGAATATAAACAAAACGAGAGCCAAGAACAAAAGATACAAAGAATGCAACTAATTGGCAGCAGATTCCTCTCTGCTGCCAACACAGTGTTTACAGTAACTTGCGTCGCTCCCACACACACACAGCAGACAGGATTTTCCAGCACGAACAAATCAGCCAGGGAATGCAACAGTAGAGTAGACCAGTTCCGTTCCGTAGTTCAAAGCCAGAAGCAGACGTTTGTAGTTTTCCCAAGTCCAAGAAGGGGATGAAGCCAAGCCGTGGTCAGTTCAGTCCGGGTATTCAAAGCAGGAGATGGCGTCCGTCAGGAAGACGACGGAAGGTCAAGCTAATAAGAGTAAGCACAGGTTTGCACAAACAAATGCCCACACAATCCCTCCTGCCGTCTGACCCTGGATTCCAATCAACTTACGTCTCAGCACAGGAAAGCACACAAGTCTTCAGGGAAGCGTCCCACACACACACGGATCCCAAGCGTTTGCCCAGATTACCTTGCCCAACGCAATTTGCAATTGCTCCCAAGCCCCATTTTATGCCAGTTACAAATCTTCATCACTGTCAGCTGTCCTCCTTAACCCGGGCGTTTCCTCATCACTTTCCTCGTCAGAGCTGGAACACCTCTGACTACGCCCAGCAGCATCTCCAGCTGTGGATCCCGTCCCATCCCTCCAGCTAAGCCATGGATCTGATCCTGAAGGTCCCCATTCATCTTCTGCCCCATCATGGCCAGTGGCACCCAATTCCTCCCTTACCCGAGTCCAATCCATCTCATCCTCCTCCGAGCTAACCTGCCCCTCCTCCATTCTCTCCGTAAACCCCTCGAAAGACTCTTCATCAGATGGTGCTGCAAATATGTCTCGCAGTCTTTTTCTCTCTCGCTCCTCGAGAGTATCTGACTCTCGAGGAGTCTTACGCCCACGCCTGTCAGTAACAGAGCCACGAGGCTCAATCATAACATTCAGCTAATAGTAAATATCGATCCACTAAGTGGCTCTGGAGGGGGATAGAAGAAGCATTTGCAGTCTTTCAGTTATAACAGATTGCTCTGGCTACAGGCCCTGTGGGGTCAGTCATCGTCCATCTGATGGAAATTGCTGCTGCACAGAACCTGGAGACACTATAGGTTATTGCAGAACAGGAGTCTGAGAGCAGCAGAGAGGTGTAGTATCTTTCAGTGCGGCCTGGATGTTTTAAAAGCCAAGGAGTGATGAAATTGATTCTAATATCTCTATAAAACATACACTGGAGGAGCACGTGCTCGATAGTTTCGATATGGCCAGACTCACAAGGGCACAGTCTCTCCGGAGCAGGGGTCTTCCGGTACCTCCCCTCCAGTACTGCCGATGGGAGGGCGTGACATCTTGCAAGAGTGAAGGCTCTACGATGATTAGGCATCTCCAGGTTTGTTAAATAAGCCATGGGAGCAATGGTATATCTGTTGTCTGCACTGATGTTAAAGACTGGAGAGCAAGCTAAATCAGATTGTTGCTCTGTGTCCAAGATCCGTTGTCTGATGTGGACCTTAGCTTGGTCCCATCCCATGCTTAGTAGATGTTTTTGAGAGAAGCCTAGAGTTGCGATTTTTGTTGCTACTACCTTGTTCCATGTAGATTGAAACTCATCTCTCAGAGTTAACGGGGCAAGGACACATGGCGAGTGAGACAGATGCAGCCAGTAAATGAGATCCATGCTCTCGCCTCCACTCTCACAAGGCCTGTCTCTAAACGCAGGATGGCGTTTGAGACGCATCTGGGGACTTGCATTGTTGATCTTAAAAATTTTGATTGTACCTGCTCCAGAGGGGCAAAGTTTGGGTAGGGGCCGAGCTGGGCTCCATACATCATTTGCGCTATTGGTTTTGCCTCAAAGAGCTTAAGAGCTGCTGGAATATAGTGGCCTCCTCCTGTCTTGAGAAACTTTAGGATAGCATGTGAGCTCTTTTGCGCCGTCTCCGCTACGTAATCAGCATGTACTTTTCTATTTCCAGTGCAGTGAAAGAATACCCCCAGATATTTAAATCTTGAGACCTGTTCGATGTTGTGTCCATCTAGTCTCCATGTATGGTTTTTGGGTCGTTTCGCGAACTCCATAATTTTGGTTTTTTGAAAGTTAAGATGAAGCTGTTCTGCACTGCAATATTTTGCTAGGGCTCTCAGGGCTCTTTTCAGACCAACTTGGGTTCTGGATAGTAGCACTGCGTTGTCAGCGTAAAGCAGGATAGATAGGTGCCTTTCTGCCAATTTTGGAGGGTGGTAGTCCAAGTTGTAAAGGTGCTCCACCATGGAGTTGATATAAAAGTTAAATAATAGTGGGGCCAGAGTACAAATCCTCCAACGAGCCCTCCTCGCGAGGGTTTTTCCTTCCTCTCCTGATCCCACCACCATCATCCACAGTCCCCGAAAGTGCAGTCACAACAACAGCTTTATCACAACGACAGCATATCATTATGGCTGACTTCAGAAGATCCAAGTATGGGCAAGTATAAAAATCTCAACAGCAATCAAGCAGCATCACAAACAATAGGCTAAGGACCCTAGAAAAGCACTGTCAGGCATAATACATTAACATAAACAAATGACTAAACTGGGACTGGTTTAACACCTTTCGTAAAACAAGCTGTTTTTACCTTCCTCAGTTCTACATCTTATATAAACATTATCTGGACTCCAGCCAAAAGCCCTTTCCTGCTCCACTGAAGCAGAGGCTGCAGTTGCCATCAACAAATCATCTACCTTTCAGGTCTACCGCAAAGCTCAGAGATCCATCTGTGCAACATATTACTGAGAAAACAGCATTGATGCCCTTGTGCTCTGAACTTTATCTGATTTCTCATTGGCATCTCTGTCATTTCTTTTTCTATTTGGTTCCCAAATTGTTGCCAACAGACATTACTAGGGGCATTAAGGCACACAAGCCCTATGGGAGTTAGGTACAACGGGATCTGGGGACTCAAGCGGGAAAACTACTGGCACGCTCTAAACATCTCATCTGCCAGAATCAAGCACTAAATGCTTTTGTGCTTTCTTTGCGCTATCAACTCTGTAATCTCCTTAGAAGAGGTACAGGCTTACTTATGTCATACTGTAAAACCTTGCATATATCAATGGTGCTTGATAGGCAGGCACTAGGGAAATAAACAAGGATAACAACTACTTAAAAAGGAAGAAAAACTGAGGCAGAAAAATGTGCAACCATACTTGCAGAGGGGTTGAGGAAAAAGTGCACTTAACCCTGAGGTGCTTGACCTACTCCCTTACTATTGATCTCATGGCTATAGTTGGCTGGGGATCAGATGATATCCTGAAGAGAAGGAAGCAAGCACCTGTTCATTTTTCTTCTCCTTGGGGTTGCCACCTGATCCCATGAAACTCAGCCATGAGATCAACAGTACCTTTATTAATGAAGTAATAAATGAGATCACAGAAGCTAATGCTAAAGACACACCCTAGCAAGTACTACTGAATTTCTTTTTTTAAAATGGCATGCCACCCACCAATCCATGCTGTCATCACACACACACATCCCGGATGCCACTTCAATCCAGATGGGAATACATATAGTACACACACACACAATGTCTTCCCCTCAGGAAACTGCAGAGCAAGGAGTTTTTAAAAATCACATTAAAATACAAGAGACTTAATTTCATTTTTAAAATACATCATGTATTCCACTAGAAGCAGGGATGCTATTATGCATGCATAATGTACTTACAGGTTAGGTAAAGGTTTTCCCCTGACGTGAAGTCCAGTCATGTCTGACTCTGGGGGTTGGTGCTCATCTCCATTTCTAAGCCGAAGAGCTGGCGTTGTCCATAGACATCTCCAAGGTCATGTGGCCGGCATGACTGCATGGAGCGCCGTTACCTTCCCGCCGTAGGTAATTAATCTACTCACATTTGCATGTTTTCGAACTGCTAGGTTGGCAGAAGCTGGAGCTAACAGCGGGCGTTCACTCCGCTCCCGGGATTTGAACCTGGGACCTTTCGGTCTGCAAGTTCAGCAGCTCAGCGCTTTAACACAATTCGCCACTGGGGCTTACAGGTTACAGACCCCATAATTTCTCCATTCAAAGTATGTGGGGAGAAAAAAAACAAAACACTGAACAGAGTGTTGTTTGTGATTCCAAACACCAGCATTCAAGCAGGCTAACAAGGTACATGCTGCTATCTCCAACAGAAAATCGTGTTACTAATTCAACTCACTAGTATATGGTGGGGACACAACAGGCAAAGTATGCCCTTTTCAGCCGTACTCAAGTCAAACTATGCTGCACACTAGCCTGCACAACATTGACATCATGCTTCAGGGAAGTGTTCAGCAATGAGCCTATTGATAATCACTTTGCCCTTCATGGATCTTCATTGAAGCAAAAACACGACATGCCTTCATCTGTAATTCCTCTGATACAGAACATACAGAGCTTGCCATTTCAATACCAACCAGAACTATTTTACATACCCAGAGGATGATTTTACTCATTCTTCAGAATACACAAAGTATGATACCAAACACACATATAAAAAGCAATATGTCTTGTTTCCTTTGAACCCTCATTCTAGCTGTTAGAAAGAAATACAATGAGAATATACTGTAGTTTACAAATGCATATTTCGGCATGGTGCCTCTTCAGTGATGTACGGGACTGTGATTATTCTATTGCTTAAGAACAAATGAGCTCTAATAGGTACAGGCTTCAGCTTCCTAAGTATCTGATTTTTAAAATTAACTTTCTAGTCTTTTTCCCACCCCCCTCAAGATACACTGAACTATAATTTGCATAATTCCCAGTCAATATAGCCCTTGTGGAAGCCTGCCTTTTGACTGCACTATTATGTTTGAGCAGGCCGTTGGAACTCAGTAGTGTCCGGCTGAAAACTCTGGAAAGATAGTAAGCTTTCCTCAACAGCCATGATTAACAAATCCAGAAATATGCCAAAATGTTCTAAAATGGGAATTAGGCAAATGGGTCCTATCTTGGGGAAATGCAAAGTATAAATCCAGTAAATAAATACATACAACTAAGCTTTTCTAGTTACCAAGTTGTATTTCACCATAGACATAGAACTCACAACACAAAAGATTACAATTGTTGCTTTAATGCTGTGTTTCTTTGTTTGACACTGTGCTAAGATGCCTTGGTCATTATTTGAAGAGACAACCAATGTATCAACTTGCTTGCATTAAACTTTGCTTGCCCAACAGCATAGCCAGGTCCTCTGTTATGCTCGCTCCCTGGATCAAGGCCTGAGTTCCAACTAATTTAAAGGAAGAAAGAATAGGTAAGCAAAATATTTTCTGCCTTATGTCAACTCCAAGGCAAACTCATCACGGGATCATCTTGGAATGATTTGTTCAGAGATGGGTTGCCTTTGCCTCCTGCTGAAGCTGAGATAGTGTGTCTTGTTCAAGGTAACCCAGTGGGTTTCTATGGCTGAATTGGAATTTGAATCCTCACCTCCAAAGCTAAAGTCTATACCATGCTGGCTCTCTTACACTACTCCAACTCTGAATAGTAGTTCTGGCTTGTATTTGATGAGTTGGAAAATAAATTGTCCTCTATTACTTTAGCCAAAATATAACTGTGTTACTTCAAAAACAGAAAAATTGCTACTAAAAAGAGAAGTACCACAGAAAAAATAGAGATAGGTTCCTACATCAGTTCAACACCAGAGAAGTTCAATGAGTTTTGGCAAACATTTTATTGAAAACAACTATATGCACATGTGAAATAAAATATATAAGTCAGGTAAGCCTTACTTATATGAATAAAAGCACAATTAAACTTCTTGAATGTATTCTGGGTTTTTTTGTGTCAGGAGTGACTTGAGAAACTGCAAGTCGCTTCTGGTGCGAGAGAATTGGGCATCTACAAGGACACTGCCCAGTGGACGCCCGGATGTTTTGATGTTTTTACCATCCTTGTGGGAGGCTTCTCTCGTGTCCCTGCATGGAGCTGATAGAGCTTATCCATCCTCTCCCCAGGTTGGATTCAAACCGGCAACCTTCAGGTGAGCAACCCAACCTTTAAGTCAGCAGTGCTGCCAGCACAAAGGTTTAGCCTACTGCAACACCAGGGGCTCTTATTCTGGAATCATTGATGTTTACTTTGCTTATTGTGGGTAGGCATGCACACAGATATGGTAGCATTGGCTGATACCAAGTACGCTATTTACTTACATCTAATGCTCACCTTTTTTGGCTAAATTCCCTTGCTAAAATTAGGGTGCACATTAGATTTTTGTAAGACGGTAATCTTAGTGGTGAGCCAAAGGGAAAGTTACTTCAGGAGCACCTAGAGCTCCTATTTGAGGGGTGGCGTCTCTTTAATTACCATGGCTCAATGCTATGCAATCCTGGGATTTGTAGTTTGGTGAGGTACTAGCATTCTTTGGCAGAGAAGGCTCGAGACCTTGTGAAACTACAGCCCCCATGACTCCATAGCATTGAAACAAGGCAATTAAATTAGATTAATTCTTCAGCATAGATGCATCCTAAGGGTTTCTTTTCCATTGCTGGAAGCTTTGGTATTCTAACACTTTATTTTTAAAGAAGTAATTCTAAGCAGGCAGCAACTATAAAGCATATCTTTTCTGGCCAAATTAGACTTGAGTAAATACGGTATCTATGTGTTGTCAAAGACTTTCATGGCTGGAATCACTGGGTTGCTGTGAGTTTTATGGGCTGTATGGCCATGTTCCAGAAGCATTCTCTCCTCACATTTTGCCCACATCTATGGCAGGCATCCTCACAATGTAAATATGGTATCTGTTTCTCCAGCCCTCCTTCACCACCCTCCCAATGTTGATGATGCTTTTAAAAAAAACCCTTCGTGCTAGGCAGATGAAAAAGAGGGAAAGACATTGGGCAGGCACAAAAAGAATTTGTAAAAAGAAACTTATTTTTCTTTCTCTTTGTCAAATGAAGTATACCTGTATTTAGAAAGGAGTCCTAAAATCCATTAATGCAACGAGAACAGAAAACAGAGGAAACATAAGGCACAAGAGATTATGGATTAGCCAATTAAGTGTATAAGAAGAAAGCAGTCACTGAACAAACCAGTAGCTACTCCTAAAACATCAGAACAAAACTGTGAATATCTACCTAGTGAACTTTAACTCTCATCCCTGACCTCCCCTACCACATTAGATAAGAAATCTATTAAAACAGCAGCAAGTGCAATGCCTAATCAATATTGTTTTCATACCTTATCCTCAGATCCGTTTACTGTCTCTTTTCTCATTTAGAGCAATCAACATGATCAATTAGATTACTCATAAAAGCAAAAGGCAAAATAAATAGCAGGCTCATTATCTATACACTCTATTTTAGGTGATCAAGGAGCTAATCAAGAAAGTATGCTAATCTACTCTTTAATGTTTTATTCAGAATATAAACCCAAGGCTCAAATATATATTCCATAGTTCAGTGATTCTGTGCCCAGTAGGCTTGCTTCTTTAAGACAAAGCAACCTAGGTCCATTCCACAAAGCTGAATAAAATCCCATTTGTCTGCTTTGAACTGGAATATCTGACAGTGTGGACTCAAATAACCCAGTTCAAAACAAATATTGTGGGATTTTCTGCCTTGATATTCTGGATTATATGGCTGTGTGGAAGAGCCCCTAGACAAGTTGGGTCTAACCAGCAGAGTCAAGCGGACATCAAACTCTTTACAAAGACAGCAACTAAGCTAGGACCACAGGTGGGAAGACCTCCTGGTGGTTCTTGAATAATGCAAAGTTTCAAAAGGTTGATGCTTAATTTTTCAAGTACCCAGCCCACCCAGTCTATCTGATGAGAAGGGCCGGCTGGGAGGGCTGGGTACCTAAAAGACTGCCTATGTTCAAATAAACTCCAATGTCTTGGAGGTTTAAAAAGCCCCATGTCATAATATTCACCTAGACCAGGGGTCCTCAAACTTTTTAAGTGGAGGGCTGGTTCACAGTCCCTCAGACTGTTGGGGGGCTGGACTATGATGAAATAGTCCAAAATTAGGATTGTTGTTGTTGTGTGCCTTCAAGTCGTTTCAAACTTAGGTCAACCTGAAGTCTAAAGTTTGGGACAGGAGCCAGGTAAATGACCTTGGAGGGCTGCATCCGGCCCATGGGCCTTAGTTTGGGGACCTCTGACCTAGACACATGGGGCACAGATGTGGAAAACAAAGATGAAATTCACAAGATGTTATGGACCAAGAGAAAACTTCTACAAGATTGTGTATAAATGGTACATGATGCTGGAATGATTAGCAAAGATGGAACCAAAATTTTAAAAAAAGTTGGAAATGTCATAAAAAAGAAATAACTTTTACCATATGTGGTGGGCATGTCCTAAAGCAAAAGAACCTTTTGATTATAATTTATAAGAACACTGAAAACATTTTTAAAAATCAAAGTACCACTAGAGTCCGAAGTTTTTCTGGTTAGAACTTACAAATTCAACACTACCAAAAAATTATACTCTTTTTATAATCTTTTTTTTTTTTTTGCAGGCTTCTCTGACCCAAGTAATACCTCCAGTTACTTTCTTAATTTCTGCAACAGGTCATCCTATCCACCCTCCAATAGTATTTCAATGTGTTCCTTCAGGAACATGTGAACATGCACTTGTTGAAACCTCACCCACTGATCAAGGGAAGGGTACTTCCCATCTGAGCATTCCAACAGATTTCTGTAACATGGATTAGTAATTTGCTTTAACTGGCAAGAAATTTCATTCATCATCATTGCTTCTTATACTCCCAGATCCATGCAGAATTCCCACTCCTTTTGCACCTTAGCAGCTATTAATAACTAAGCAATTAGGTTTTTCCTACTACAAGGGCTTGCCCCAGATTCAAACTAGTTGAGTAGTACAGCCACTAGATTAAAATGGCAGTTTGTCCCCAATCTAGGGAGTTTCTTATTGGAAATTATATAGTTTGATTCACTTAACCACAAAAGTACCTCTCCCTTCTTTCTCAGGGATATTGTTCCAAGTACTCAAATGCACTAGTTTACTAAAGGAAATGTTAGATATAAAGACATGTTATTAAAACCTCAATTCCATCAACATTTTTGTCAGGTTCCTGCATAGTGATGAGATGTGGAAGCTGCAAATACTGGTAGCAACCTTAACCAGTTAAGCAACCTTTCTATACCTTTCCTTTCCTGCTAGTTTTTGCAACCTAATTATTCAGTGCACAAAGAAAAAAGATGAGAGATTACTGAAGCCATGTTTGCTCTGTTTCAGGAACAGTGGTGCAGAAACTTTTGCATGAACCTAACAAGATTTCTTCAGCTATTTATAAGCAATACAATTTCATATAATGGAATAGAAGGAATTCAACATAATTTAGTTTGACCTCCGGAACGTGAACACACATGGGTAATATTTTGTTAGCTATATGATTCTCTCCTCCACCTGCATTTCCCAAATCTAGCTATGGTGCTAACAGAGTTGAAAACTGTGTTCAAATGAACTTTATAAACAGCACTATAAACTTGCATGTCTACATATTCAAATTTCTTTTTTCTGACTTTAATATGCACAGCGAATGCACGCATGCATAAACCAGCATACTTTGGAAGAATTTATGTCAATTTTCTATGCAGCTGCATTACTGTAGAAAAAATGATTCAGGAAAGGATTTTAAACAAAAAATATATGCCACAGGCCACAATACATTTCACTAACCCTGCTTCTTTAACTTCAGCAATAAGTTATCATTTTGCAAGAATGGCTTTTCCTACTAATATTCTCCCTGCTAGTACAAGTCTCACCCGCTTAAAGAAAAACCCTGATTTTAGCTTGTTGAGAAAGGCTCATAGAGTGGAAGAAAGAGAGAGACTAATTCTTCTTGGAGTCCTCATGGACAACAAGTTAAATATGAGCCTACAATGTGATGTGGCTGCTTAAAAAGCCAACGGGATTCTGGCCTGCATAAATAGGGGTATAGCATCTAGATCCAGGGAAGTCATGCTACCCCTCTATTCTGCCTTGGTCAGACTACACCTGGAATACTGTGTCCAATTCTGGGCACAACAATTGAAGGGAGATGTTGACAAGCTGGAAAGCGTCCAGAGGAGGGCAACTAAAATGATTAAGGGTCTGGAGAACAAGCCCTATGAGGCTTAAAGAACTAGGCATGTTTAGCCTGCAGAAGAGAAGGCTGAGAGGAGACATGATAGCCATGTACAAATACGTGAAGGGAAGTCATAGGGAGGAGGGAGCAAGCTTGTTTTCTGCAGCCCTGCAGACTAGGACATGGAACAATGGCTTCAAACTACAGGAAAGGAGATTCCACCTGAACATCAGGAAGAATTTCTTCACTGTGAGGGCTGTTCGGCAGTGGAACTCTCTGCCCGGACTTTGGTGGAGGCTCCTTCTTTGGAGGCTTTTAAACAGAGGCTGGATGGCCATCTGTCGGGGGTGCTTTGAATGCGATTTCCTGCTTCTTGGCAGGGGGTTGGACTGGATGGCTCATGAGGTCTCTTCCAACTCTACTATTCTATGATTCTAATTAACAGATAGGAAAACAAGGAATATATTACTGATTCTTGCCTCAATTACAAAATAGGATTAAGCTCAATGTAAACTATATGGCCAGAACATGATAAGTGTTCTCTGTCTTGATACAGCTCCCATAGTTACCTGAACAACTGCAGCAATACCAAAACACAATGTTACTATAATCAGGTGTGGTTCTCTATTAATGATCACAATAAAATTCTTCATTAATTTTCTTCTCAAAGGAAGCAAGGGGTAATTTTAACCTTTTTTGCTTCTGCTGCAAGAAAGTCATAAAAAACCAGCCCGTTTATTAAGCCAATGTGCATTTTTATTCTACACAAAAAAATCACATCTGGTTATTTTGCACAGGAAATAGCATTTCATGGACAGAAAATAATATTTCTACAGAAAAAATATTTATTGCACAGAAAATGTTATCTGAAGTGCAAAACAATCATATGTAATTTTTGTTTGAAATATGTCCCCAGCTACAATATTTTCTGCAAAGAACCAAGTTTTTCTAGGAAATGCTGTTTCCTATACAGAAAGTTTACCATGTGCGAATATTACTCAGAATAAATTCTAAACTGCAAAGACTCTTGTCAGTCCACGATCATCAAGTTTTCCAACACTCAAAAAATTATTTTCATCCATTTCTCAAACATATCCCAATATTCTTTCAACTTCTAGTAAGTGAAAATTTAGAGGGCTACAGGCTCCCAGGACCATCCAATATCTTGGAACCAATACTAGAATGCAGCAAATTGATGGGTCTGTTTAACCCTCCTTACTTTCCTCAATACTTCAGGTTACTTTAGTTGAGGACGGAGATCCCCATTCAAATATTGTTATTGTTCTTTAAAGCATCTAAAAGATCCTTTGAACGAGATCAGTCTTATTAGGGGAGAGGTTAGCCCTTGTGCTATTTTTGCAGTGTAGAAAACCTATGCTCCCATTTGTTCTTTGCCCATTAACATTATACATTTCCCTAATGAAACAAGTAAGAAGGAAAGGCATTTAGCTCAGCAACTTGGGAATGTGCAAATGATGAACTGTAACTCCCACAAGCCCTTACCATTGGTCATGCCAGTTAGGGGCTGAGGAGACATGCAATTTAACATAATCTGGGAGAATAATGCAATGCCCACTTCTAGCCTGCAGGACAGGAATATTTGGGATATCTTCAACTGTGAATATACATTAACAGTAAGAATAATCCTACAGAACCACAGTGGTTTTTAAAGTGATCACCTAAATGCTGACAATGCACAAAAGGGGAAGGAAAGAAGCATTTGGGCTTTCATAACTCTTATTGCTTCCCAGCAGCAATAAATGGAAATGAGGCTGAAAGCTACAGTCTAGACCTCTAAGGGAAAAACAACCTTGGCAGCATCAGCCCAGCATATCAACTGTTCAAACCAGAAAGTGGGAAACCTTTTTAACAGAAAATGACTGTTGCAATTATCAACAAACTTTCTCATTAAGGTACACGTTGGGTTTGGGAGTGTGTGGCCCTCCAGATGCTAGTGGATTACAATTCCTAGCAGAAAGCAGTGATGAAAGATAGAGGGAGTAAAAGTCCAACAATGCCTGGAGAACCTCAGGTTCCCTGTCACTGCATTAATGAACAAAGCCCTTCATTGGTGCATATTTGTTAAACAATTATCATTTCTTTTAAAACAAACAACACGTTCCAGAAAGGTACATACACAGATGACAGCATACAACATGTGTTGGCCCATATTTTTGATACCAATATCCACAAATACAGATGTAAAAATCTCATACATATTATGGAATTTGCAATGCAGACCCAACCCTGGAATCCTGCAAAGGACAGAAAGATACAGACAGATATAACCCTTTATGTACAGTGTAAATATTACATGAGTGGCACCTTCAGAGAGTAAGAGGGGATAGTTTTCTACTCATGGGACTTGTGTGACTATGAAAAATGTCAAGAAAGGGGAAAAGAAAAAAAAAGAAAAAACTAAGAATCCAAAGTCCACTTCTCCATTTAAAAAATAGTGTTTTTTAAAAAATATGCATATCCTTAATAGCAAAAAGAGTTCAAAAGTAAATTGCTACTGAAAGCTTCCTGGAAAGCCAATCAATCATTTTTTCTCATCAGAAAAGGAGGTCTAGGAAGATCAAAATTTATAGAACAAATGGAGGAAGGGCAATTTCTTCTCTAATGCAGTGACCCCTTGGTATCTGCTGGGGATTGCTTCCAGGATCGCCTCCCTGTCCTGTGGATACCAAAACCTATTGAAGTTCAACTCCCATTGTATACAGTGGCACAGTAAAATAGTATCTATTATATAAAACTAGCTGTGCCTGGCCACGTGTTGCTGAGGCTTTTTTTGGTGGTGTTGGTCAATGTACGTTAGGTTTTATTTTTGCTGTGACCCTGTCCCTCTTTTATACTCATTAGTAGTAGTTGTTGAAGTCCGGCCGAAAACCTATGATTCCGGCAGCCACGAGGCTGCAGAGGGGGCGGGGCCTGGAGCCTCTGAAGCCTCCTTGGCTGCCGGGGAAGGCCACAAACCGAGGGCCGCACCTCCAGTGGCCGCTTGGAGCCTCTGCGGCCTCCCCACCGCCCGGGGGAGGCCGGAAAGCCTATGGCTCCGGCAGGCGCGAGGCCGCAGAGGGGGCGGGGCCTGGAGCCTCTGCGGCCTCCTTGGCTTCCAAGGAAGGTCAGAAAGCAAGGCCGGCAACTGCAGTGGCCACCTGGAGCCTTTGTGGCCTCCCCAGTCGCCGGGGAAGGCCGGAAACTGATGCCCACAGCTCCAGCGGCTGGAAGGCCGCGAGGGAGTCCAGAAGGAAGCTGTGGGCGGTACCCGGAGCCCCGTAGGGAGTAGCTACAGCCTCCTTGGCCACGCCAGAGGCCTAAGGCCTATCGGGCAGGCTGAGAAGGCCGCAAGATGCAGCAACAGGCCGAAGGCTGCGAGGGAGTGGATCCGCTGAGGCGGGTCCTGAGGCCCCAGAGGAGAGTCGCTGTGGCCTCAACGGCTGGACCAAAGGGGCCGAGGCCTGTAAGGGAATGCTGTAAACCCCATGTGAAGAAAGCGATCCGGTAAGGCCCCCACAGAAGCAGTGCAGGGCGGTGGTGAAGCCTGTTAGTGAGTCTGCGGCAGTGGAGGTCGCAAGAGAGGGTGAGCGAGGGGTTGACGGTTGTGTGTGTGTGCGCGCGGCGCAAGGGTTTGGAGGATTGTGTTTGTGTGCATGCGTACATTTTTTTGGTCTTGTGATTATGCTTTTAGTGTAATTTTGTTGTATTGTACTTGACGCGGGGATGATGGATTGTGTTGTAAATTTTCTAGTTTGGGGGTTTTTGGGTTTTGCTGTTTTGTGCATCGACGTGACGCCAGAAGCCTTTTATATATATAGATGGCATATCAATTCTACCCACTTTCAGGGTAGGAAATATATGTCTCAACTATTACACCTAGACAGTTACATCTGGCTTTAGCCTATATAGTAAAAGTATTAATTTTGATAAAATGTCACTTCAATGCTCAAAAGTATGTCATCTATTGGGGAGGATAGAGTTGTTCCAGAACATTTTGAATGCCTCAAGTTCACACAGTGTGTCCTTTCCTCCAGGCTTGCCAACTTGAGCACCCACAAGATGTTATAATTTCTACAGCTTTTCCTGCATTCTTCTCCTAGATTTTGTTCTCATCTGGGAAGGGTTATTTTTTGGTAATAAAACATAGTTTTGGTTCAATCTGTTTGGAGCATAAACCTTTGGCATGCCACATCTTTCTTTCAACACATCTCCTTCTTCACCAGATTTGTCATTTCAAGCTAAAGTTTCATCTACTTTAGAAAAAAATGTTTTAATATCAGATGCTTACCTTGAGGAAAATAGTTTGGTTGCACTAAATAGAGAAAAGCATGGACAATTCGGAACAAAATTCCTATTGCTCCAGGTTCATGGTATGCACTGGTATCATATGTCTTTGCAGGAACAAACCCAAAATCCAGAGCATCAGAAGGCGGTTGGTGTAAAGGCTGCACTTCAGAAATTGTTCTCCCACAGAGCAACAAAAGAAACAATAAAGAGAGCTCCCCAGCCATGTCTGACAAAACTGTGTAAAATGAGGTAGATAGATTGGGGAATGAAATCTTCAACACATATTACTTCACAGCAGGAAAATCCAGGAAGTGAAAGAGGGAAATCTTCAGTCCTTTGCTCAATACAGAATGTGTGCTCACTTCTCAATACTTTGGCGGCACCTCACCAGACTCAGTTAGTGCTCCATCTCTAGCAAAAAAAGAAGAAAGAAAACAGCTATTTAATAAGTGTCATCTCATGCCGTGAAGGAACAATGATGTGAAATGTATGCAATTTCTAGTGAAATTTCCACACATATTACCCCATTAGAAAGAAAGGCAGACAAAGTAGATCTGTGCTCCGAAGCATCGCTAGAAGAGACTGTTAAAAAGGGAGGAGAAAATTGCATACAAATCTCTCATGTAACACTATGTGTTTCAGGACAAAAAGAACAGAAGTGAACCAAAATTATGAGAAGCTTTCAGCCATTATGAGAAAATTTCAACAGATGAAGACTCCCATTTGTTGTTCAGTCTTTCAGTAGACACAGAAACAGGGTCACAGACGGCAGCAGGCAGACAGACCCCAGAACAGACATTCTGACATTTCAAGGAACCACTAACTGTAGGGAATAGCTTTCCATGTTCTATAAACTCTTTCCAGATTAATTCATTTATGTGCAAATTAACAAAAGGAATTCTAAGTATTGCCTTTATCTATATATATAAAAGAGTGATGGCATCACGGCAATTCACAAAACAACAAAAGTACAGGCCCCCCAACCTCAAAATTTGACAACACAACCCATCATCCACGCCTCAAGGTTGATACAACAAAAAGAAAAGAAAAATAAAGTCCTAATTAGAGGGAGAGCAATAATTTTTTTTATCCAATTGCTGCCAGTTTAGAGGGCTAATCTCTGCCCACTTGGTTACCTAGCAACCAGCCAAGGGACAGCCAGGTTTCAGTTAGGGGACAGGCAGATTTAGGCCTCACTGAGTCTTCTTCCACAGATTATCTAATTTGCACTGGATTATATGGCAGTGTAGACTCAAGGCCCTTCCACACAGCTATATAACCCATTTATAATCTTATATTATCTGCTTTGCACTGGATTATCTTGACTCCACACTACCATATAATCCACTTCAGTGTGCATTTTATACAGCTGTGAAGAAGGAGCCTCATATAATCCAGTTCTGAGCAGATAATATAAGATTAGAAATATACAGTAGAGTCTCACTTATCCAACGTAAACAGGCTGGCAGGATAAGTGAATATGTTGGATAATAAGAAGGGATTCAGGAAAAGCCAATTAAACATCAAATTAGGTAATCGTTATACAAATTAAGCACAAAAACATATTATACAACAAATTTGACAGAAAAAGTAGTTCCATGCGCAGTAATGCTATGTAGTATTTACAGTAGAGTCTCACTTATCCAACACTCGCTTATCCAACGTTCTGGATTATCCAACGCATTTTTGTAGTCAATGCTTTCAATATATCGTGATATTTTGGTGCTAAATTCATAAATACAGTAATTACTATATAGCATTACTGTGTACTGAACTACTTTTTCTGACAAATTTGTTGTCTAACATGATGTTTTGGTGCTTAATTTGTAAAATCATAACTTAATTTGATGTTTAATAGGGTTATCCTTAATTACTCATTATCCAACATATTCGCTTATCCAACGTTCTGCCGGCCCGTTTATGTTGGATAAGTGAGACTCTACTGTACTGTATTTACAAATTTACCACTAAAATATCACAATGAATTTAAAACACTGACTACAAAAACATTGATTATGAAAAGGCAGACTGCGTTGGATAATCCAGAACATTGTATAAGCGAATGTTGGATAAGTGAGATTCTTCTTTAATATGAAATAATTACTGGGATAGAATAATGCAGAACAATATAATCTCTAAAACCAGGACAGTAAATAAACAGGGGAATTCCACACAGGAAACAATCAGGGCCAGCTAACACCTCCCAACAAAGTATTCCCATCATCAAAGTCTGGCAAATCCTGTTTTCTCAAGGCCACAGACAGTAGAAGCACATAAAATATCACAAACAACACCACTCTGAAAACAAGGGAATTCCAAACAGGAAAGAATCAGGGCCAGCTAACACCTCCCAACAAAGTATTCCCATCATAAAAGTCTGGAAAATCCTCTGTTTTCTCAGGGCCACAGACAGTAGAAGCACATAAAATATCGCAAACAACACCACTCTGAAAACAAGGGAATTCCAGACAGGAAACAATCAGGGCCAGCTAACACCTCCCAACAAAAAATTCACTCAGAGAGGAAACAGCAAGGCTTTAAAGCTGCAAGGCCATTACATCCTAATCATTTCTCCTAATTGCAGCATTCATACTTGCCTCCAACAAACAAAAAAAACCAATCAGAAATATTGTATATTCACAACCTTTAGGAAATAATATCCCCTGATGGCGCAGCATGTTATAGCGCTGAGCTGCTGAACTTCTGGACCGAAAGGCCACAGGTTTGAATTGGGGGAGCGGAGAGAGCCCCAGCTTCTGCCAACCCAGAAGTTCAAAAACATGCAAATGTGAGTGCATCAATAGGTACTGCTCCGGCGGGAAGGTAACGCTGCTCCATGTAGTCATCCCACATGACTTTGGAGGAGTCTACGGACAACGCCGGCTCTTCGGCTTAGAAATGGAGATGAGCACCAACCTCCAGAGTAAGACACGACTGGACTTAATCTCTGGGGAAAACTTTTACCCTTGACCTTAACTACCACCAATTCCTCAATACTTTATTTCCCATACCACCAGACTTCGCCACAGCAACGCGTGGCCGGGCACAGCTAGTTAATTATATTCTTATGGGAGACTGGAAGGGGGTCATCCCCTTCAGTAGACTGGAAATTAGTGATAAATCTATTAAATCTGATCAAGCTATGCTATTGAAATAGTCTTATAAATACTCTGAGATTAACAGATGTTTGAAGATCCAAATATGGAGAGGACACATATTCTTCCTGGATAAAAACACCTCATTTTCCAGAATCTTTTTTTTTGTTTCTGAATATTGGGATCATGGATTCCAAAATTTGTGATTTCATCCAAATCACTCTCAGACTACAAATCTATACTTTTAAAGGTAAGACTTTAAATTTTAAGGATAAAATTTAAAAATATAGCACATAGATGGAGCCCCTGCTGGCACATCGGATTAAACCACTGAACTGCTGAACTTGCTGACTGAAAGGTCAGGGGTTTGAATCTGAGGAGCAGGGTGAGCTCCCGCTGTTAGCCCCAGCTTCTGCCAACCTAGCAGTTTGAAAACATGCAAATGTGAGTAGACCAATAGATACCGTTCCAGCGGGAAGATAATGGCACTCCATGCAGTCATGCCAGCCACATGACCTTGGAGGCATCTACGGACAATGCCGGATCTTTGGGTTAGAAATAGAGATGAGCACCACCCCTCAGAGTCGGACAAAACTAGATTTAATGACAGGGAAAAACATTTACCTCTACCTCAGCACATAGATACATTTTACACTGTACTGGAATCACTTTCACAAATGATTTTAAATTTTAAAGAAACAAGTGACATAGTTTCCATAAACTATTTTTTTAATATTATCTTCATTCCTTTTTCTGCAGCTAATAATTGCTCCACCTAATAGCTGCAGCTGATATAACATCATTCTCACTTCAGTCATGCACATCCAACAGATCCTAAAAATTGCTCCACCAACAGTAATACAGAAGGTAGACAAAAACTTTTAAGGGAAGTTATAAACACTACACAGAAACAAAAGAAGCCTCTTGCTCTTCCATCACATCCCTTCAAGACATCTTTCCAAAACTCAGACTTGCATCATTGCAAATGAAAGCATACTGCAATGGTCAACAGAACGTAACTTTCACTGGGAATACCTTTTTTAACAGGGGGGGCCTATTGTGGGTGGTCAGCAGGGCCACTATTAGGTGGAGCAATTATTAGCTGCAGAAAAACCTAATCGTTAAAAACCTCCTGCATGAAACAAATATGAACACTAAAATGGTGATTCCTATGCCTGTTTCCAACTTTTGTTTTGCATTTTACTGTCATTGGGACAATGTACAGATTTACTTTTTACTACTATGCTATGTCTTTATGGAAAGACAGTGAAAGGCACACACAGATACTACAGTAGAGTCTCACTTATCCAACACTCGCTTATCCAACGTTCTGGATTATCCAACGCATTTTTGTAGTCAATGTTTTCAATACATCATGATATTTTGGTGTTAAATTTGTAAATACAGTAATTACTACATAGCATTACTGCGTATTGAACTACTTTTTCTGTCAAATTTGTTGTACAGTAGAGTCTCACTTATCCAAGCTAAACGGGCCAGCAGAAGCTTGGATAAGCGAATATCTTGGATAATAAGGAGGGATTAAGGAAAAGCCTATTAAACATCAAATTAGGTTAGGATTTTACAAATTAAGCACCAAAGCATCATGTTATACAACAAATTGGACAGAAAAAGTAGTTCAATACGCAGTAATGTTATGTTGTAATTACTGTATTTACGAATTTAGCACCAAAGTATCACAATATATTGAAAACATTGACTACAAAAATGGCTTGGATTATCCAGAGGCTTGGATAAGTGAGGCTTGGATTAGTGAGACTCTACTGTATAACATGATGTTTTGGTGCTTAGTTTGTAAAATCATAACCTAATTTGATGTTTAATAGGCATTTCCTCAATCCCTCCTTATTATCCAACATATTCGCTTATCCAACATTCTGCCGGCCTGTTTATGTTGGATAAGTGAGACTCTACTGTATGTCCTTACAGCTTGGGCAAAAAAGGCCTACGAGATATGTTTTATATCAATCTGCATAGGAACAATTCATCTAAATAAACTTTGATCGTGGTTCTTGGAAATACTGGGTATTGTATGAGTCGAGCTTTCTATTTGGAGACCTGTGAAAGTTGGCAGAAACTGGGACTAACAGTGGGAGCTTGCCCTGCTCCTCGGATTTGAACCGCCAACCTTTCAGTCAGCAAGTGCAGCAGTCCTTCAAACAGAATAAGACTGCCATTCAAGGGTGAAATTGGAAGGGAGTGGGAAAAGAAGGGATTCAGTCCCATTCTCCAAATGCTCAGTCAACCTGTGACAGTATTCGGAGAATGGGATTGAATCCCTTCTTTTACCACTCCCTTCCAATTTCACCCTTGAATGGCAGTCTTATTCTGTCTGAAGGACTATCAACGTTCTCCACCAAACTATTGAAAAAGACCTGAACAGCTTTCCTTCACTGATTAACCACCTGATATTGAGACACAATGGTAGAAACCATATACATTTCCTATTCCAAGTCCAGTTGAGAAGATTCAAACTACGAAGTGGCCATTCTGATACCCTATTTCACCCAAGACAAGAAAGGGTCTTAAATTAATTTTTGATCCAAAACATGTGTTAGCGCTTGTTTTCGGGGGCAGTCTTATTTTTCCAAATTGACTTTTTAAATGAACTATATCTAGGGCTTATTTTTGAAATAGGGCTTATAATTCAAACATCCTCAGAAATGCTGAAAAATCATGACAGGTCTTATTTTGGGTTAAATGGGGTATTATTACCATTAAAGTTACCAACTCTCAAAAACAGAAGTGTTTAAGTGCTAGAAAAAAAAGGTCCCTGCTTAAAGGTATGCAAGATAGCCACAGCCCAGAAAGCTTTTACATTGAATTCAATCTTCATTATCTTTTTTTCCCATCCAAAACAATGAGTATGTGACTATTAAACAAATAACAGTTTAGAAGCAATGGGTTAAAATTACAGGAAAGGTGATTCCACCTGAACAGTAAGAAGAACTTTCTGACTGTAAGGTCTAATAGTAGAATTCTCTGCCTGGGGTTGTGGAAGAAGGCAAAGCTCCTTCCTTGGAAGATTTTAAACAAAGGCTGTTTTGGTCAGGGGTGCTTTGGTTGTGCTTTTCCAGCTTTGCAGGGGATTGGACTGGATGGCTCATGAGGTCTCTTCTAACTCTATGATTCTATTCTATGATTCCATGACTCTAGTTTTGAGATTATATTAAAGTTTAATGTAACTCACTGAAAGAATTTAAGTCACTACTTGCCTGGTTTCTCTGGTTACTTGAGTAATAAAGTTTCTGAGGCATTAGAAACTCTCTTTTTCCCCAGCCTCTAGATAAATCTGTAAAGAAAGGAGTACATTTTTTCTAATAGATATAGCAAATATACACAGAAAAGCCAATTTTATAATCTGAAATATGCACTATATAGTATGACACACACACACACACACACCTCTGCTTACACTTCCATTCCATCCCCCTTCCCCCCCCCCCCCAAGTAATTAAGTGAGCAAACAAGGATACAAACACCCATGCACTCCTTTCCTTACACTTCCCTGTCCCATTCTCTTCTCCCATCTGCTTGCCTGCCTATGAATGAGCATGGGAATGTGCATCCGGTTGTGATGCATCATCTCATAATCTGTTTTCCTCCAGCAACCCTGATGTTATTGATGTCCCTGTTAAAAATTCCATTGAGCAATAGAGGTCGTGGCAAATTATTTAATCCATGAACAATCAACTCTGCATATGTTTAACACACAAATGTAGAGGGACAACTGCAGTGCTAAGTGATGCATAGTAGCATCTTATGTGTAAGAAAGAAATCCAATCAGCCAGTCAAAAACTAGACAGCTGAAGAACTTTGTGGCAATCCGAAGGGTAAATACAAATGACAAGTACTGTATATACTTGAGTATAAGCCTAGTTTTTCAGCCCTTTTTTAGGACTGAAAAAAACCTCCTTGGCTTATACTCGGGTGAGGGTCCTGGTGGGCTTATATTCAGGTCGCCTTATACTCAAGTATATATGGTATATTTATTATTTTTCTCTATTATTATTGGTATTATTACATTTATTATTTTACTCACAGAATCATAGAATAGTAGAGTTAGAAGAGACCTCATGGGCCATCCAGTCCAACCCCCTGCCAAGTGGCAGGAAATTGCGTTCAAAGCACCCCCGACACTACTCTATTAATTATTATTATTACATTTATTATTTTACTCTATTATTGTTATTTTTACATTTATTTTACTCTGTTTTTATTATTAATAGATTTATTATTTTACTCTATTATTATATTTATTATTTTACTGCATTTATTATTATTGTTATTACATTTATTATTTTACTCTATTATTGTTATTTTTACATTTATTTTACTCTGTTTTTATTATTAATAGATTTATTATTTTACTCTATTATTATATTTATTATTTTACTGCATTTATTATTATTGTTATTACATTTATTATTTCACTCTATTATTATTAAAAGGATACATAAGCACAATTACATTGAAGAAGATGAAAATAATGATTTAATCAGAGTTGAACAGTCATATCTTAAATTACAGTTTGATGTAAAGATTCAAAAACGTTTAAACTACTGATGCCTCAATTAATGTAATTTTATTGGTATCTTGGCTTATACTGGAGTCAATGTTTTCCCAGTTTTTTTGGTAAAATTAGGTGCCTCGGCTTATATTCGGGTCGGCTTATACTCGAGTATATACGGTAATTTTAATTAATGTAGACAAAACTTCTATCAGGAAATTTGCACCCCTGACAAGTCAGCAGTGTGAAAAACTGGAAGTCTTAAAACCATTTGGTGATTATGATGATCATGCGTATACTTTAAATTATATACCATTTTAATAAAAATTTGCAGCAAATAAATTGGGACAAATCATAATAAATGCTTCTTGATCTAACAAACCATTCCTTCCACTTCATCACATAACTTAAATTCCACTGAGTTCTACCAGTATTCCACTGGTCCACTACATTCGTTTTGGTTAAAGTGCAGTTTTTTTAGTCTTTTAAATGGTGAGGGCAGCAATTTTTTCCAACGTATCAGGAAGATGTGAGGAAATTGATTTTTCTCAAAACTCCGGATTTGTAATGAAGTGGCACTCACTGCTCTCAGGTTAGGAGCACCCAATTTCGGGGAGGAGTCAAAATAAACTTTTTTGGGCAATTTCCGTCATTTCCGTTTGCTCCCCAAGTAGGAAGGTTTGGTTGTAAGCTACCTCATAACGCTTCTACTTTGCCAAAAAATAAAATAGCCTTTTAGGGTACCTTTATTTCTTCCTTCCATGATTTGTCTGTGTCATGATTTGTCAACCAAAGGGGAATCCTCCCCCCCCCTCACTTTTCTCTCCCTCTCTCCTTTTGGGAATTGTGGACGTTGAAGTACCAAAGAGCACCCAGAGGGATGGTAGATGGGGCCAAATGCCTACAGTGTGAAAACCTCTTCACTGAAAAATATGCAAGACAACTGAGTGCACTAAACAGTGCGATCCCAAGGTAGGGGAAAACTCCTTTTTATTACGGAATGGAGTTAGACTGAACTCTCTTCTTCTGAGAACTTCTGAACACTTCCCATCGTAATCTGATGAAGTCCCTAGATTTGACCAAAAGCTCATAAAATAACTACTTACTCCATAGAAGAAGGGAGGAAACTGAACCATTTAGAAAAACATCCTAGGAACCTGGGATTCATGGCAGCACTACTTTCATACTATTGCAACATCCTGGTGTTCTAATTTTCTTGTTTTGCTTTATTGTTACTTTCTGAAAGTTGCCCTAGAGACCTATTTTAGGTTGGGGTATAGTCTGTTTATGACAAAACAACAAATCGGAAAACCACAAACTAAAGCGCCTAACAAGTCTCTGTGGTGAAAAATCAAATGTTAGTAGGGATCATGATAGGAAAATTAACATGGTAAGTGGGGATTCAGTGGTATATTCTCAGAATAAGGTTGTGTGATGGGAAACATTTCTGTAAATGAAGAGATGAACAATAATTGGCTTATTAAAGCACATTGAAAGCATCAAAAGAATGATAAGCCTAAAATTAACTCCAGAAGCAAGAATTAACTGGCATCTGGTTTGCATTTCAGTCAGCGACCAAAATGTATGGATTATAATTTTGCTAATTGGAATAAAGTCAGTTATTATTTATAAAGCACTCCCCATGAGAGCACCAGGCAGCAAGACATGAAACATTATTAACCAACATAATATCATTCCTAAAACATTTCAAAAACCGTGTAAATGGAAGGAAGGTACCATATAAGAAATGGAAGTCTCTGGAACTCTGTTCTTCCCTCCTTCTTCCAAATAACTCCATTCTAGGTTTTGTAAACTGCCTTGCTTTGGAAGAAGGAGAGGGGAGATAACAGTGGAGATTCAGAGACCTCCAGTTTATAGTTTTTTAACTGCCTTGCTTTCAGAGAAAGAAGAAAGGAAAAAATTAATTCCAAATGGGGGTGACTATTATGCGAGGAAAACAAAAAATATCAATTTGTTACCCAAAAATGGGGGCACGGCTATTATGCAGTGGCATCTGATTCACTTCTCAGGCATGTAATGATGTATATATGTGTGTGTATCTATATATCAATGGGTCAGAAAGAATAGCTACAAGGGAGGGATGTTCCATTTCATTTTCTTTCAGCCACAAAGACTCCCAGATCAATTCTACCATTCATTTATAGTGAAGAGGAAAATAATCTACTGGATAAGCAACTATCACATTTGCTGTCCTACTGTTTTTGCAATAGGTGGGGTAGAAGGTGGGAGAGGCAACACCATATTTCATAGCAAAAGTGAAATAACAGCAAGATTCAGTGCTGGCCCTAATGACATTTATTGGGGGGGGGGCATATTTGGACTTTATATAAGGGAGCTTCCAACCCACATGTGTTCAAGCACTCCACTTACATATCCTACTACCATTTATACCACTTCCAGGTGACATATGCATGCTAGCTACCTCCATTCACCATTGTGTGGGTAGTTAATTTTCACAAACTAGTGAACCTGGCTTTATTATAGGAATGGAAAGTATAGCTGGAAATGTTTAAAAAGTTGAAATCTATTTTTCAAGCATTGGAAATCCCCGATGAAGACAATACTAGACTGATAAGAACCCTCACAGTTTGGGATTTATTCTGTGCAAACTGTGAACAAGAGGTTTTGACTCAATTATAGTATTTTTCATACAGTGAACAAACTGAAATTTTAACTTCTCTACAGGAAAAGTTGCTTGTGTAGACCATGGTTTGTGCACACAAAAATGAACCTTTGAACACAAATCCCCAAAGTACAGCATTTTTTGCAATTAAAATATCAGTAAAATGGCATCCCAATCTTATTATGCCTCCATTATAGTCAATTTAAACAGCAATATGAGAACTCCCATTCCCTGCTTCACTTTGTTTTTAAATTATGCATCATACAGCAGTTGTGTTGTGTGGAACTCTTGGATCCTAGATCTGATTGATGAGGAGAGACAAAAACAAGGCTGGGCATTTAACCAGTCAAAAGGGATTTGGTCAACTGACTGGTGAAGAAAAATTTCACCATTTATTTTTAATGTATTTACTTTACTAGAAAAGAAAACATTTTATTCGTCAAGAGTAATTAATTTGGGTTTTTAATGCATATAGGAAACAATGGTTTTCATATTAAATATGTAAAGAATTAATTTTAATTTTATAATATAATTGTTGCTGTGATTATATACTATTACATCAATATAGCGGCTGTTTCTCTTGAGCTATAGCAAATGTCTACTACTGAGCTGGCAGTGAAACAGCCTTTACTCCTGCCCTTGCCAAAAGATGACATCATAATGAAATTAGAGAATTAAACTGTCATTAACACTGTGACATTTTTAGCATCACAGAATATCTAAAAGTGGCTGAACAGTTGGTCAGCTGATGACACTGGATTGATCATTTGATTGGTGTGCTAATTCCAAAAATAAACAGGTAAACAGAACCTAACTGTCTAAATAAGAGATGACCATAAAGTTGGACAGTAATTTGGGTTGGACAATCCTAAGAGCATTGCCAGCATCACCTCACATTTTCCACAACAATATGTTTTTACATATCCAAAATAGGGCTTACAGAGTCTCTTATCACTTATCCATTAGGAAAGTACTTAATCAAGACTTTTGTCAATGCAATTAGTGTAGACAGGCAGTAGCGGAAGTATGGACACCGTAAGCATAGATGAGAGATTGCAATCTGTATTTCCAGGAGTGTATCTAGTTCAACAACCTGGAAAACAAAACAAAGCATGAACCACTTAAGATTGAAGGAACTCTGCAATAAATATGCATTTAACAGGGACACTGGGTATACAATTATTTTATAAAGACAACTACTATTGAGGTTTATAATTCAAAGACTAATGGTTTATGTGTTTTATTACTGAGTACAAGACTGGAGCATTGTGTCTATGAGAGTTCATAGTTCAGTAATAGAACACATGATTTGCATGCATAACACCCTAATTTCAATTCCCTGCATCATTAATTAGAACATAAGTTCTATAGTTCAGCAGCATTTAAGCTACACTGCATTGTACAATAGGGGATGTTTCAAGCTGCTCTCTTTTAGGTCCCAGACAGTTCTTGTCAACAACCAGGCTCAAAGAGTTTCCCCGACTGGATAAAAGGAGGATCAGAGAGCCAGATGATCTTTGTAAAAGGGAATAAACCAAAACTAATATCTTCACCTGGAAATAAATCATAAGCTTACATGAAGCAGAGCAGACAGCTAGGTGCTCAAATAAGGACAAAAAGGAATAGGAGGAAGAAAATGTAGGAGCGAGCATGGTGTAGTGCAGTGGTGCTCAACCTGTGGTCCCCAGATGTTTTTGGCCTACAACTCCCAGAAATCCCAGCCAGTTTACCAGCTGTTAGGATTTCTGGGAGTTGAAGGCCAAAAACATCTGGGGACCCCAGGTTAAGAACCACTGGTGTAGTGGTTTGAAGGCTGGACTAGGGAATATGTGTCAAATGCAAGGTCCATGTGCCAAATCAGGCCTTCCACATTATTTGATGTGGCCCACAAGGATTTTGTTGCCAGGCCAATACAGATACAGTCATACAATATTACGATTACAGGCAACCCCCGAGTTACAAACATCTGACTTACAAACAACTCATAGGTAAGAAAAGGGCTGAGACAACAAGAAGTTAGAGAAATCTACTCCTAGGAAGGGAAACTCACTCCTGAAAGAGTTATCACAGGGAAAAGGGGACTCTTCTTGAAGCTTTCTCACCAACCCTGGTTTCCAAAACAAGCCACATTTTTCAAAATCCAATTATCACAGGGACAGAAAGTGAGGTGAAATATCCTGAACAGGGATATTTTCAATGAGTTTTGACACCCCTGGGTTGGGATCTTGGGAGACCAGGATTCAAAACCCTTCTTGGCAATGGAATCACATTCAGTGACCTTGGGCAAGTAACACTCTTAGCCTCAAAGGAAGGCAACACCACTCTGAACAAACTTTGCCAAGAAAAAAACATGATAGGTTAATTGAAGGATTGTCATCAATGACTTAAAGACATACAACAAAACAACAACAGTTCTGGGGATGAAATGGCTGGTATGTACAGGTGAGCGAGGGCAAGTACATGTTTGTCTACATACATTGACTTAAAACCCAAGCAAAAACAAATGAACTTTGTTTCAAAATCATAAAGTCCAAACACATCCGAGATGTCTCAGCCAGCCAAGCCTCTTACAGGTAGAGAATTAGAGGGCAAGAAAAGGGGCACAGATGATCATCTCTTTTTCTCAAATCATTGGAGAAGGGGGAGGGGTGTTGTAGCAATCTTGTTCGACCAGACAACAACCTCAAATCTACTTTGAATTCAACTAACACCACACATGGCTCAAAATCGTAATGCAGAGCAGCAAGCACTTCCCCAGGTTCCCGATGCTTTGCTTTTCGGAATTAATGACGATGGATCACTATCCCCAGAAGCTTTAGACATTGAGTGCTGGCAGAGTTTCACACAAAAATACGAAGTATGCTCTGCATCTGGCATTTCCACACCAAGCCACATTTGTCTCTGGCCCCTTACAAAACCGTCTCGCAGATTTGCCTAAACTTTGCACAGGTACAGGATGATTTTGAAGTGGGGACATGCCCATTTAGATATCAATGGTCACACTTTAACCATAGAAAGAAACACAAGAAAATGAGCTAGATTATTGTTGATGACAGGTGACTTAGGCCCCTTCCACACAGCTGTATAAAATCCACAGTGAACTGGATTATCTGGAAGTGTGGCCTCAGATAACCCACTTCAAATAAGATATTGTAGGATTTTCTGCCTTGATATTCTGTGTGATTTGTCATTTGGTGAGGCACTGGAGGAGCTCCTAGATGAGAATACCAAATGTCATTCTATAAACTACAAATAGGTCTCTGTGGAATATCATTATCTGAGTGTGGACTTGGGTAACCCAGTTCAAAGCAGATATTGTTGGATTTTCTGCCTTGATATTCTGGGATATGGGGCTGTGTGGAAGCGCCCACATGTTCTGCTTTGAACTAAAATATATGGCAGTGTGGACTTAGCTAACCCAGTTCAAAGCAGATAGTGTGGATGATCTGCCTTGATATTCTGCATTATAGGGCTCTGTAGAAGGACCCTAAAATAATCCAGTTCAAATCAGATATTGTGAATGATCTGCCTTGATAATTCTGGGTCATAGGAGTGTGTGGAAGGGCCCTCAGCTAGCCCAGTTCAAAGCAGATATTGTGGGATTTTCTGCCTTGATATTCTGGGTTATATGGCTCTGTGGAAGGGTTTTCAGATAACCCAGTTCAAAGCAGATATTGTGGGATTTTCTGCCTTGATATTCTGGGTTATATGACTGTGTGGAAGGGTCTTCAGATAACCCAGATCAAAGCAGATATTTTGGATAATCGGCCTTGATATTCTGGGTTATATGGCTGAGTGGAAGGGCCCTTACTGCTGATAATGGGTGACTTCGTGGCTTTCTTTGGCATCAAACTATTCAAAAAGCCTTAAAAGCCCGTAAGGTAGACCCATGGTTATTTGAAGCAATGAGGTTCAGGGATGTGCAGGGCTTTGAATGTTGGAGACAATGCATGGAATCCCCGTCAGTGACAATGACACCCTACTGGGTGACCTTGGGCGGGTCGCACTCTCTCAGCCTCAGAGGAATGCGAGGGCAAACCCAGAACGGCCCACGACCAGTGCCCCCTCTTCCCTCGACGCGCAGAGAAGGCACCCGCGGATAGGGAAGGCGCGGCTTTGGGTCCCGCAGGCAGCTCTCCCTCAGGCAAACCTTGCCTTGCGCTGAAGCAAGGGGGCTGCGTGGTCCTCGGCGTTCGCGGAGTCCCACTTCTCCTTCTGCGTCTCTTTCCGCCGCCGCCCCTTTCCACACTGCAACACACCCCTCGCCTCAAAGGGGCTCCCACACCACCACCTCCGCCCCAAGCAGAGAAGCCCCACTCACCCGAGCCCCGCTTCGCTTCTCTGCCGCCGCCGCAGCAGCAGCAGCAGCCCTCTTTTCCTTCGCCGCCGCCTCCGCCTCGCGCGTCCTGCATCTGCTCTCGCGCGCGCACTGCCTTCACACACACACACACGTGCCCGCGCGCCCTCCCTCCTGCGGAAAGCCAGGCGAGGGAGCGTTTGCTTCGTAGCATCCTGCATGCAACTACTTGGACCGGGCCGTACCTACTCATAGAATCCTAGAGTTGGAAGAGACCTCATGGGCCATCCAGTCCAACCCCCTGCCAAGAAGCAGGAAAATTGCATTCAAAGCACCAACTACAGATGAGCATCCGGCCTCTGCTTAAAAGCCTCCAAAGAAGGAGCCTCCACCACACCCCGGGGCAGAGAGTTCAATTACTGAACAGCTCTCGCAATGAGGAAGTTCTTCCTAATGTTAAGGTAGAGTCTCCTTTCCTGCACTTTGAAGCCATTGTTCCGCGTCCTACTCTCCAGGTCAACAGAAAACAAGCCTGCTGCCTCCTCCCTATGACTTCCCCTCACATATTTATACATGACCATCATATCTCCTCTCAGCCTTGTCTTCTGCAGGCTAAACATGCCCAGTTCTTTCAGCCACTCCTCATAGGGCTTGTTCTCCAGACCCTTGATCATTTGAGTCACCCTCCTCTGGACATTTTCCAGCTTGTCAACACCTCCCTTCATTTGTGGTGCCCAGAATGGGACACAGCATTCCAGGTGTACTCATCAGTTTGTTAGTTGTGTTGTTGAGGGCTTTCATGTCTGGAATCTCTGTGTTGCTGTGCATTTTTCGGGCTGTATGGCCATGTTCCAGAAGCATTTTCTCCTGACATTTCGTCCACATCTATGGCAGACATCCTCAGAGGTTGTAAGGTTTTTTGCAAACCCCACTTGCCTAGTTTGTTAGTTGCCGCAAACAGAGGAGTCTTTCACACTAAGAGTAGTACTTTTTCTTGATTAGCCCATTGGCGGTATCAAAACACTTGACAAAAATATCATGCAACCCACAGTACAACAACAGGTAAAATAAACAAGCTGTTAAAAAGGGGTCAAGATACCAATACAAATCACCCCTACAGTTTATCCAATTGACTTCAAATATATGCAGTTCTCAACTGGGTTGCTTAGTATACAAAAAATAAGTAAAACTTTATTTCTATCACACTCTCTCTCACTGTGGGGACTCAGAGCGGCTCACAACATAAAAGATAAATGTGGGGTTTTTTTTGGGGGGGGATGCTATGAGTTTTTCAGGCTGTATGGCCATGTTTCAGAAGCATCCTCAACTTACCTTTCTCCTGCATCTATGGCAAGTATCCTGAGAGGTTGTGAGGTCTGTTGGAAACAAGGCAAGTGGGGTTTATATATCTGTGGAATGTCCAGGGTGGGAGAAAAAACTCTTGTCTGTTTGAGGCAAGTGTGAATGTTTTAGCTGACCACCTTGATTAGCATTGAATAGCCTTGCAGCTATTTATTTACTGTCCTGAGTTTTTTAAATACTGGTAGCCATATTTTGTTCATTTTCATGGTTTCCTCCCTTCTGTTGAAATTGTCCCCATGCTTGTGGATTTCAATGGCTTCTCTGTGTTGTCTGACAGGGTGATTGTCAGAGTGGTCCAGCATTTCTGTGTTCTCAAATAATATGCCGTGTACAGGTTGGTTCATCAAGTGGCTGTGCTATGGCTGACTTCTCTGGTTGAATTAGTCAGCAGTGCCTTTTATGTTCCTTGATTCATGCGTGGGCAATACTGCTGCATTTGGTGGTTCCTAGACTTATCCACTGCTGCACAGTATACGGTAGACTCCTGCAGAGGTGAGAGGATCACTCTTGTCCTTCACAGAACATAGCATTTGTTGGATTTTCTTAGTGGGTCTGTAGATGGTTTGTAGGTTGTGTTTCTTCATCAGCTTCCCTATGCGATCAGTGGTTCCCTTGATATAAGGCAAGAACACTTTTCCTCTGGGTTGGATCTTTGTCTTTACTCTCGTGGCTTGTTCTTAGCCTTGCATCAATTCCTTTGTCTGTGGTGGAGTCTCCATTGACCTGTAGAGCCCAGTTTATGTGATTCAGTTCACCTTGGAGGAGGTGGTCTTCACAGATTCATTTTGTACAATTTGCCAGGGCTTTCATTGTCCTTTTTTTTTTTCTTTTTTCTTTACTTGGGTGATGGTTGGAGTTTCCAGCAGATTCCTATGTGACTCATTTTCGCCTAAGATGAAGAGCTAGGCCCCTTCCACACAGCAGAATAAAATCCTACATTTTCTGCTTTGAACTGGAATATATTGTAGTGTGGACTCAGATAACCCAGTTAAAAGCAGATATTGTGGGATTTTCTGCCTTGATATTCTGGGTTACATGGCTGTGTGGCAGGGTCCTTAGTCTACATTGCCATATAACCCAGTTCAAAGCTGATATTGCTGTAGTTCAGCCCATGATTGAGACTGCTCTTAATGTCAATGAGGAAATGGATTATGGGATTTTTGGGTTTGCGAGCCAGCATGAGATTTTACTTCCTGAATCTGAGTGCTCTGTGCCTCCGGCAAAGGCCAAATTCCAGAGAGGATCCCAGATGCTACTGAGAAATCTTTCTCTAGGGAAGTGATTTCAGAGGACGAAATGCCAGGTGGAGAGGTTAATGAGCTGATAGATGGGAGATTTAGTTTTCGTAAACTAAAAGCTCCTAGCTGCTTCACAGACTTGGCGAAAATCATAGGGCTTGTTACAGAAAAAAGCAGTTATTAGGTAGTCAGGAAAGATGGCATGATTTCATGGCTATATAAGAGAGACCAGAGGGATTTTCCAGCAGTCTGGTTAATGTCGGTTATTGAAGCTACATTTCTTTCCAAGTCAAGCTTGCTAAGGGAATTCTAGTTCCCTGTCTTCGTTTGTACATGTTTCATGCTTCCAAATTTAAATGATTGTTCCTGGATTTTTTGTATTGGACTTTATGCTGCTTTGTGTATCCTGGTTCTTTTGTATTCCTGGTTTTTGATGCGCTCTTGTACCTTGAATCGTGTGGATTATTTCATACATTTAGACTTTAACGTTTTTACTATTTTTGCTGAACTGTTTATATAATCTTCAATAAACTGCTTTGCTGATTTGTTTTGGACTGGAGTGCAGTGGTTAAGTACAGAGGTACTTCCTGCCTTTGAGTGTAACAGATATTGTGGGATTTTCTGCCTTGATATTCTGGGTGTATGACGGTGTGATTTGTGATTTGGTGAGGCACTAGAGGAGCTCCCAGATGTGAATGCCAAATGTCATTCATAAACTACAAATGGGTCTCTGTGTTTGATGATTCTGCATTGGGAAATGTGTATATCATGGAGTTATATCCTAGTAATCTGTCTTCCAATACATCCCCAATGCTTTCCTCAACTTGTCAGCAGCACATTCTTCAACATGGCCATTTCTGTCAGAGAACAGGAAGATCGATGGGGATGCATCCAGCTATTTTCCACGGGCATCTGCAGAAACTACTATAAGCCATTGCAGGCACTCTGTAGATGATCTCCTTGCATTATGAGCAACTACTGGAAGATAGTTAGGTAGGTTCCTTCTCATCCTCCTCCTCTCCAACAACATAGATATGTACATGTTGGGGAGGATGCACTAGTTGAGAAGAAGGTTGGTTGTTGCACAACTAGAACAGAATTATGTTCTATAACAGGGAACTCTATAAATCTGACTTAACCCCACCTCCCTCTCTCTCTCTCTCTCTCTCTCTCTCTCTCTCTCTCCCTCTATCTATCTATCTATCTATCTATCTATCTATCTATCTATCTATCTATCTATCTATCTATACCTACGAATGAAAATATGTGTGTTTGTTCCACCAAAGCTCCTATGTGGCTTGATGGATCTGGAGCAAACTTGGTGCACATACCCTTCATTATCCAACTTAGAATACTGGTGGACTTTTAACTAAAAAATCATCTCTTTCAGGTTTAGGTCTCCAACAATAAATAAATTTCTATGTATGTATGTAGCACTCAGATGCAACCACAAGAGGACAGTATATAGACAGAAAGGCTGCCTCTGAGGGAGAGATGACAAATGGTACTTGAGAAAGGAGTTCTTAAAATGGCAAAACTTGAACAATTCTTCAGTTGTTAGCAGAATCCTATATTCAGAAAATGCATACCTGAGCAACGCTGGGGATATAGGCTAGTGCCATAATTAACTAACAGGATTCGAATGTGTTGTTGAAGTTTAGCTAGTAACCTAATACTGTGCAAAGGCCAGATAACTGTAATCTATAAAACCAGCTCTCCATTTTGCTTCTCAGGAAAGGAGAAATCTAAAAAAATCCAAAGTTGTACTTAGAAAGCAAGAATTGTAAATTAAGCCTAGTTGCCTGATACTTAATACTACTGGTGGAAACCAAGTGCTCTGTAGTGCACAAGGCAGTTTATAGGAAGAGGGGCCTGAGCTAAAAGCCAATGTTTTCTGACCTGACCTGTGGGTGTAATGAAAGCCCAAGTATTAGATACAGAGGAATCGTTTATTCCAATTATATGTGACAGCATGTGTGTGCTTTTGTGTACTTAACATTTCAGCAGGAGCACACCATCTCAAAAAAGTGCACCTGGAAAAATGTGACCACACTTTCACTTGTAGAAGAAGAATACATATCACCTGACCCTTTAATGCCATAAGAATGCAGTTTTATTGCCTGTTTTCACAGCTGAACAACTTATTCAAAAGTAACTCATTTAAAGCAACAATCATGTTCAGCTTAAAAGAAAATGAATAGCTATTATGAAGCAGCTCTGATTTCCTGTCAAGATTACAGCTGCGAAACTCCCTTGGCTGCTGTCCTCTTTTCTAATCATTATTCTAGTTTTGCAATCAGAGTGACCGACTTTAAGACTGAGCAAACAGCCAAGTTGAAACCTTCCCTGACCCTTCTTTCTTTTTTTGTCAAGAGATACCTTTCTCTAGCAACTGTGCAAAAAGATATATACAGTTCCTCATTCACACTCCTGTTGTTAATGAGCAACGGACTGCATATGGGCAGCAAGTGGGAAAACGGGCACTAGTAAGCACAGGACAAGACTAGACACTCAATTCTCCTTCGTCACTATCACCACTACCTCCACTGCCAGCAACATACAAAGAGACATTCACAACTTGTGTCCCCTGGTTGTACTCTAGAGTGATACAGTTTGCTTGATAACCTCGAGATTTTGCCACCCAATTTTCTCTACAGTCCCAGTTAAATTCCGATATTATGTATGAGAGTACATAACTTAGGCAATCCCTCTTTGTCCGAGTATGATGGCCTTCCAAGTTCTTGGGAGATGCCTGTGCATGAGTTTGTTAATGTGTGGAGGTCGGTGCACAGCTGATCAAGACAGTCTTCACAGAGTGAGGGTCCCAACCAGTGGCATGGTTAACACGATGACAGTGGCTTTTAAATCTGTCGCAGCCTTCTTCCGCCTTCACAGCCGTTGCAACATGTACCATGTTCTCTTCCCCTGTTGAGGTCTTCAGATTGTGCTTGGTCTGGAACCTCCCCTGCGGCCCCTGTTGGGGTTGCATGACTCTGGTGGTTATGCCCGCAAGTTCATTGGAACACGCAAGCCCTCTCACCATGACAAGGTGACAATCCAGAGCACACAACTAGAGTAGAAAAAGAAACTCTATATATTCTGGGCAAAAGAAATTGTTATTATAGTTATTATGTTTATATTTATGTTTGTGTTTATTATAGTCATTTTATCCCACTTTCTCTTTCTACAAAAGACACTCAAAGTGGCTTATAGTAAAAACCAAATGAAATAAAAATATACAAACATTAAAATAGAATTTAATATTAATAGAATTAAACATAAATGGTTTAAACCTTTAAAAATGGATTAAAAAGTATTCAAAGCTAAAACCACAGCATCCCCTGACTTGATCTTTTAAAAAAGCCTTCTTTAAAAGCATGCTTTCTAATAATAATAATAATAATAATAATAATAATAATAATAATAATAATAATAATAATAGTAACCTGAAAAATATGAAAGAGAAGAAACTGAAGAATGACAAAATCAAGCAATACCCGATCAGAAAGTACTGGCTGAACACCAGAAAAATTGAAGAAGCTTTGGAAATCGTGAAAGAACAAATTACAGCAACAGCCAGAAAAATTGAAAGACATGAAGCCAGAATCATCCAGTACAGACAAAATCAACTATTTCAATGAGACCTATACGTATATAATGTGATCTGTTTATATATATATATATATATAAATGGTTCTGTTTATATGGTTATGCATTTTCTAATAGCTTTATTCTTAAAATCCAAAATCCAACAATGCCTATTTCTAATATATATCCTTACCAAATGAACCCAGACAACGTCAGGTACTTAGGCAACATTATTTATTTATTTATTTATTTATAGTATTTATATTCCATCCTTCTCACCCCGAAGGGGACTCAGGGTGGATCACATCTATATCTATATCTATCTATCTATATATAATAAAAGTCAGTGTTTGTATGTGCTCGCGTTTTGATTGGCCTGGTGGAATATGTGCTTGCGTTTTGATTGGCCTGGCGGAATATGGGTCAGCTTTCTGATTGGCCGGCCGGAATATGGCCCAGCTTTCTGATTGGCCTCCACTTTCAAAGGCCACTGGGACTGCTGAGGCAAAAACTACTACCAACTGGCTTCGTTCAGCCTACTTATCTCCTCAGAACAAAGCTAGCTTTGGGACAGTTAACAGCCTTTGGCCTACACTTTGGTAATCCAAAACACCACTGGGACCACCAGGAAGGCCGGAGCTGGACCAAACTTGACACACATAACCCCTATGACCCATGAACCCACTGACAACAGATCTGGACCACATAGACCCAACATGCCCAACTGTCATACTGATAATAAAAATAAAAATCTTTGGTTCTAAGAATTACAGTTCTCTCACACATTCTCAGCATTCTGCATCCAACTAATGATGGAAAATAATTATGTTTTAATGCTTCCTTTTAAATGCTTCTTTTATGGAAACTTTTATTCCCCCCCCCCCCACACACACACACACCTTACCCACCCACCACTAGAGGCACCTTTCACCCCTCTGCTGACATGTTTAAGGCCTTCCAGGCTGGCTTTCTCCTCCTAGGCCCCAAAGAGGATGCCTCCTCAAGACTTGCAGGCTGTCTTTCTCCTCCTAGGCCCCAAAGAGGACACCATCTTGCCTCCTCAAGACTTGCAGGCTGTCTTTCTCCTCCTAGGCCCCAAAGAGAACGCCATCTTGCCTCCTCAAGACTTGCAGGCTGTCTTTCTCCTCCTAGGCCCCAAAGAGGACGCCATCTTGCCTCCTCAAGACTTGCAGGCTGGCTTTCTACTCCTGGGCCCCAAAGAGGATGCCATCTTGCCTCCTTAAGATTGCTCCAAAGAAGGCAGCTTCTTCTACTTTTATGTCTTATACTATTGCTTGACATTAATTTTATGTTTTATTTATATGGTGGATGTTAGCACGTGGCTTAATGACCTTGCAAGCCACTTTGGGTCCATTGCAGAAAGGCGGGGGAGAAATATCAGACATAAATAAATAAATAAATAAATGTCTCAATTGTATGTATGGTTGGAATGACCTTCTGTCGGGAGGGCTTGGATGGTGTCTTCCTTTGTGGCAGACGGGGCTGGACTGGATGACCTTCAAAGACCCCTTTCAAATCTCCCAATTGTATTTATGACTGGATGGTCATCTGTCAGGAGAGCTTGGATGGTGTCTTCCTTTGTGGCAGAAGGGGCTGGACTGGATGACCTTCAAAGACCCCTTTCAAATCTCCCAATTGTATTTATGACTGGATGGTCATCTGTCAGGAGAGCTTGGATGGTGTCTTCCTTTGTGGCAGAAGGGGCTGGACTGGATGACCTTCAGAGACCCCTTTCAAATCTAGAACTTTATCTCCCAATCGTATTTATAACTGGATGGTCATCTGTCAGGAGGGCTTGGATGGTATCTTCCTTTACAGCAGAAGTGGCTGGACTGGAGGACCTTTAGAGACCCCTTTCAAATCTAGAACTCTATCTATCTTCCAATCGTATTTATGACTTGATGGCCATCTGTCAGGAGGGCTTGGATGGTGTCTTCCTCTATGGAAGTAGGGGGTTCGACTAGATGGCCTTTGGGTACCCCTTCTAACTCTAGGATTGTATGGAAACCTTTAAACCAGGCACGGGTCAACTTGGGCCCTCCAGGTGTTTTGGACTCCAACTCCCACAATTCCAGACAGCCTACACCATGATGCGCTTTATGACCTGGTGCCGTTTGCGGGATGATGGACCATGGGTGATGGGATATGTAGTACTTTCAATCACTATGATTCCCACAGGCCACTGCGATGTCCACCAGTGACGGAACTGGAGCAAACTTCGCACACAGAACCCCCTTGAACCCCTTTAAGTCCTGGGGCAGTTTGGGGGAGGATAGACCAAGGATGATGGGACATGCACTAACTTCACTCACTTCTTGAGACCACAGCAACTGCTACAAATGACAGAACTGAACCAAATCTGGTATATATATCCCAAATGACACACTTTATATCAAGGGTCCCCAAACTAAGGCCCGGGGGCCGAATGCGGCCCTCCGAGGTCATTTACCTGGCCCCTGCCCTCAGTTTTATAATATAATATATTGTATATACATATACAATATGTATATACAATACATATGGGCTCGGGCTGTGGCGCAGGCTGGAGAGCAGCTGCAATGAATTACTGCATTGAATCACTCTGACCAGGAGTTCATGAGTTCGAGGCCCGCTCGGAGCCTATGTTTGTTTGTCTTTGTTCTATGTTAAAAGGCATTGAATGTTTGCCTATATGTGTAATGTGATCCGCCCTGAGTCCCCTTCGGGGTGAGAAAGAAGGGCGGAATATAAATGCTGTAAATAAATAAATAAATATAATATTGATAATAATATTATAATGTAATACAATATAACACTAATAATAATGCCATATAATAATATTAATTATATGTTCTATCTATATATATATATAAAAGAGTGATGGAATCCTGGCGACCGCCAAAAAAACAAAACTAAACACCTCACAACCTCGAAAATTGACAACACAACCCATCATCCACGCCTCTAGGTTGATACAACAAAAAGAAAAGAAAAATAAAGTCCTAATTAGAGGGAGATGAATAATTGTTTTTATCCAATTGCTGCCAGTTAGAAAACTAAGCTCCGCCCACTTGGTCTCCTAGCAACCCACTCAGGCCAGGGGACAGGCAGAGTTAGGCCTCACTTAGGCCTCTTCCACACTGCCTATAAAATACAAATTATCAGATTTTAACTGGATTAGATGACAGTGTAGACTCAAGGCCCTTCCACACAGCTATATAACCCATTTATAATCTTATATTATCTGCTTTAACTGGATTATCTGGACTCCACACCTTTACCCCTGACCTTAACGACCACCAATTCCTCAATACTTTATTTCCCATACCACCATACTTCGCCACAGCAACGCGTGGCCGGGCACAGCTGGTATTACATATAATATTACTAATAATATTACGGTATAGTGGTATAATTCAATATAGTAATATATAATGCTAATATTGTGCTATGCTAATAATATAATATATTGTATGTACATATAATTTGTAAGCCACTCTGAGTCCCCTTTGGGATGAGAAGGGTGTGATACAAATGTAGTAAATTAATGCAGTAAATAAATAAATAAATAAATAAATAATGAATTTTAGACTTAGGCTCGCCCAAAGTCTGAAATGATTTGAAGGCACACAACAACAACAACAGTCCTAATTAACTTGACTATCTCATTGGCCAGAAACAGGACCACACTTCCCATTGAAATCCTGATCAATGTATGTTGGTTAACATTGTTTTTATTTTTAAATATTGTATTGTTCTTTCATTGTTGTTGTTGTTGTTGTTGTTGTTGTTGTTTTTGCACTACAAATAAGACATGTGCAATGTGCATCGGAATTTGTTTGTATTTGTTTTTTCAAATGATAATCCAGCCCCTCAACAGTCTGAAGGATTGTGGACCAGCCCTCGGCTTAAAAAGTTTGAGGACCCCTGCTTTATATGTTGCAGCAGTTTGGGGGAGGATGGACCAAGGACGATGGGATTTGCAGTACTTTCATCCAATTCACCTCCCACAGGCCACTGTGATTCCCATGAATGACGAATCTGTACCAAACTTGATACACAGGTACAATGTGGCCCCCTTTACGCTCTGGTCCAGTTTGGCGTAGGGTGGGCCATGGATGATGGGATTTCCAGTACCTTCATCCAATTCACCTCCCACAGACCACTGTGATGCCCATGAATGATGAAACTGTACCAAACTTGACACACAAGTGCAATGTGGCCAGCTTTAAGTCCTCCTGCCGTTTGAGGGAACAACTGACCAGGGAAGATGGGATTTACAGTACCTTCACTCACTTCCTCAGACCACTGCAACCCACACCAACGACTGATCAAGATCAAACTTGACACATCGCGTCCCCATGACCTACTTTACATCCTGGCGCTATTTGGAGGGGGATGGACCATGGACTTACATATGGGAGTTGTAGTTCACCCACACCAACTAAAGCCAACTGACACTGGATCGAGACTAAACTTGGAACAAAGGCAAACAATTCTTTTCTCAAATAACCCGAGCACCGCCGGGTCCCCAAGCTAGTATATAATAAAAGTGAATGTTTGTATGTATGTTTGTGGCAGCATTTTGATTGGCCTGGCGGAATATGTGCTCGCGTTTTGATTGGCCTGGCGGAATATGTGCTCTCGTTTTGATTGGCCTGGCGGAATATGGGTCAGCTTTCTGATTGGCCTCCACTTTCACAGGCCACTGGGACCGCTGAGGCAAAAACTACTACCAACTGGCTTCGTTCAGCCTACTTATCTCCTCAGAACGACTCTAGCTTTGGTACAGTTAACAGTCTTTGACCTACACTTTGGTAATCCAAAACACCACTGCCACCACCAGGAAGGCCAAAACTGGACCAAACTTGACACACATCACCCCTAGAACCCAGGAACCAAATGACAAATACACCCAACATGGCCAACTGTACATACTGATAATAAAAAACTTTGGGTGCTAGGAATTACAGTTCACTCACACATTCACAGCATTCTGAATCCAACGAATGATGGAAAATAATTATGTTTTAATGCTTCCTTTTCAACAATGGTTGCGGGCCTAAATGCTGCTAGGCCTAAAAGAAGGACGCCATCTTACCTCAAAAGAAGGCAGCTTTCATCTTCTTTGTAAGGCCCTACTTTCTTCAAAAGATAGCAGACAACATCGTTATTATCTTTTTAACGATGCCTTTTCATGCTTAATAGGTTGATCTTGGGCTGATGGAAGTACAGTGCAGTCTCGCTTATCCAACATTCGCTTATCCAACGTTCTGGATTATCCAACGCATTTTTGTACTCAATGTTTTCAATACATCGTGATATTTTGGTGCCAAATTTGTAAATAGAGTAATTATTACATACCATTACTGCGTATTGAACTACTTTTTCTGTCAAATTTGTTGTATAACATGATGTTTGGGTGCTTAATTTGTAAAATCATAACCTGATTTGATGTTTAATAGGCTTTTCCTTCATCCCTCCTTATTATCCAACATATTCACTTATCCAACATTCTGCCGGCCCATTTATGTTGGATAAGTGAGACTCTACTGTAGCACCACATCAAGTAGGAAATAAGGTACCACTTATAAAATGGGGAGGCAAATTTAACTAATTTACGACGTTGGAATGAGGAAGTGCTGTCACAGTGGATGATGAAGCAGCTGTTCCCCCCTGTGGCCAGAATCGAACATCCCCTCAGGAGAAGGTTAAATTGCCTCTGCGTCTGTCTCTGTCTCAATTCTGTGTGTATATGTGCATTGAATGTTTGCCTATCTCTAATATATAGCCTTACCAAATGAACCCAGGCAACATCAGGTACTTAGGCAACATTATTTATTTATTTATTTATTTATTTACAGTATTTACATTCCACCCTTCTCACCCTGAAGGGGACTCAGGGCGGATCACATTATATACATATAGGGCTAACATTCAATGCCCATATACACATAGAACCGAGACATCCACTGTGACGTCACTTCCTCATTCCAACGTCATAAATTACCGTATTTTTCGCTTTATAGGACGCACCTGATGATAAGACGCAGATCGCCAGGAAGGGAGAATGGAGCGATCTGTGCCGTTCGCACGCGCGGACGGCACAGATCGCCCCATTCTCCCTTCCTGGCGATCTGCGTGCAGGACGGGAGAATGGGGCGATCTGTGCCGTTCGCACGCGCGGACGGCACAGATCGCCCCATTCTCCCTTCCTGGCGATCTGCGTGCAGGAAGGGAGAATGGGGCGATCTGTGCCGTTCACACGCGCAGACGGCACAGATCGCCCCATTCTCCCTTCCTGGCGATCTGCGTGCCGGAAGGGAGAATGGGGCGATCTGTGCCGTTCGCACGCACGGACGGCACAGATCGCCCCATTCTCCCTTCCTGGCGATCTGCGTGCAGGAAGGGAGAATGGGGCGATCTGTGCCGTTCGCACGCGCGGACGGCACAGATTGCCCCATTCTCTCTTCCTGGACGCAGATTGCGTTTATAAGACGCACTGACTTTTCCCCTCTATTTTGGAGGGAAAAAAAGTGCGTCTTATAAAGCGAAAAATACGGTAGTTAAATTTGCCTCCCCACTTTATAAGTGGTACCTTATTTCCTACTTGATAGATGCAGCTATCTTTCAGGTTGCTAGGTCAGCAACGAGCAGGGGCTATTTTTTTTAATTGATGGATGCTCACCCCGCCATGGGATGGCCTCGAACTCATGACCTCATGGTCAGAGTGATTTATTGCAGCAGGCTACTCACCAGCCTGCGCCACAGGATGTTGTGGATGTTGTCCATCTACAACCTTATGCATTTATTAATGGGATAATTCATTTTAAAAAAATTAAAATCTCCTTTCAAATAACCCGGGTGTCAGCTCACCACAGCCGCTCCTGAATGAACACACGAGACTCTCTGTGGTATCACCAGGAACTTTTACTGTAGGAAACATGAACATCAGAAAAGCCAAGAATGGGAGGCTCCGGCCAACCCTCCTTTATATACCCTCCCCCTCATTTGAACAGTCTCTTCCCGCTCAGTAAAACCCCGCGCAAATTCCCCGCCAAGTCCATCAGCCGTTTCTCCTCCGAGTCCTGGGACGCAGGTGTCTTATCACTGTCAGTGACCCTGAAACTCAGAGCCACATCCAGGCTCTAGTAGCAGGGTTCTGACATGGCGTCCTCCTCCCCTTCGTCCTGGAAGGAAAAGATTAAACACAACTATTGTTCTCCGCTGTCCAGAGTTCCTTTATACTTTTTTAACAGGCTGCAATGGAATACCGGGTGTACCTTTCCTAGGTCCTTTGGTAGCCTCAGCTCATAGGTCACTTCGTTTATTCTTTTTACTACCCTGAATGGCCCTATATAGCGTGGAGCCAATTTCTTGGATGGGAACCCCAATTTCAGGTTTTTTGTGCTCAGCCAAACCAGATCTCCTTCGCCCAATTTGTCCCCCTCTCGGCGCCTACGATCCGCAAAGAGCTTGTACTTCTTTTGTGTTTCCCGCAATGCCTCTACCACGGTTTGCCACCCTTGCTTGATTTTGGCCGGCCATTCCTCGTCGGTCTGGCCCTCCCCTTCCTTCCACTCGGGTAGCCTGGGGAAAGGTGCCACCTCCTGTCCGTATACTATTTCGAATGGGGCACGACCTGTGGCCGAATGTACGGCCCCGTTAAAAGCCATCTCAGCAAACGGAAGAAGGTCCGCCCAATCATCCTGTCTATAATTGGTGTACATCCTTAAGAATTGGCACAGTGTCTGTTGGGTACGTTCGACCCCCCCGTTGGTCGCGGGATGAAAGGCCGAGCTCAGGTTCCTTTCTGCTCCTAACAGCTGTAAGAATTTTCCCCAAAATTTTGCAGTAAATTGGACTCCCCGGTCACTAATTATCTTGTCGGGACACCCATGTAGGCGATATACATGCTTCACATACAAATCAGCAAGTTTTTCAGCTGAAGGGAGTTTTGGCAGAGCCACAAAGTGTGCCTGTTTTGAGAATAGGTCCAATATTGTCCAAATGTATCTGTGGCCTCTGCTGGGGGGTAGTTCGCCTACAAAATCCATGGCTACGCATTCCCATGGCCTCATGGGCTCCACCACCTTCTGCAATAGCCCCTGGGGCTTCCCCGGTGGTGTTTTTCCCTCTGCACATAATTCACACTGCGTGACGTATCCCCTGGCGTCTTTCCTCATTCCGGGCCACCAGCATTGTTTGGCCAACAGTTTAATAGTCCTGGTGGGGCCTAGATGACCCGCACCCTTGTTATCATGGTACTTCCTTAACATTTCTCGTCTTAAACATTCAGGAATATACAATTTCTTATTTACAAACACCAAATCCCCACACAATTCTCCCTTTTCTTTGTTTGTTTGTAACCATTTGTCCATTCCATACGCTCGCTTCAACTCTTCCTCCCATATTTCTCCTCCCCCCGTGGAAATGGCAGTACGTTTGTTTTCTTTGGCCGCTTGTGCTCGAGTTAGTACTGCCAGGCCCCATTGCTTATCAAGAAAAATACTCCCTTCAGATTCCTGAATTCCTCCCCCGTGCTGAGGCATCCGAGAGAGAGCGTCAGCGAGTATATTATGTTTCCCCTGGAAGAATCTGAGTCTGAAATCAAAACGGCTGAAATATTGGGCCCATCTAATTTGCTTCGCTGATAGTTTACGAGGGGATCTTAGATACTGTAAATTTCTATGGTCAGTCCACACCTCAAACGGTGTTCCACTTCCTTCCAGAAAGTGTCTCCAGCACTCTAGTGCTTTTAGAATCGCTAAGGCTTCTCTCTCCCAAATCGGCCAGTTTTTTTCTGTATCGCTAAACTTTTTTGACAGATAGCCACATGGCTTCAGGTTCCCCCCCTCGTCTTTCTGTAGCAGAACTGCCCCATATGCCCGGTCTGACGCATCGCAATGTAATACAAAGGCTTTAGACATATCAGGGTGCTGTAGGACAGGCTCCTCAGTAAAACGCTTTTTAAGGGCTTCGAAAGCTTCCTGGCATTCTATTGTCCAGGTCAGTTTGGCCCCTGGGGCCTTCACTTTGGCTGTTTCTCCCCTACCTTTAGTCTTTAACAAATCCGTTAATGGCAAAGTGAGGCGCGCAAAGTCCTTGATAAATGTTCTATAGAAGTTTGCGAACCCTAGGAAGGATTGCAGCTGCTTCCGTGTTTTGGGGGCTTCCCACCCCCTCACGTCTTCTACCTTCGCAGGGTCCATCGCCACTCCCTGGGAGGAAATCCTATACCCCAGAAAGTCTATCTGGTCTTTATTGAACTCGCACTTGGCAAGCTTCGCATACAGTTTTGCTTCTCTCAACTTTTGCAGGACTTCCCTGACTAGTTCTATGTGTTGCTCCTTAGTCCGAGATACTAACAATATGTCATCTAAAAAAACAAAGACTCCCTTGTACAACAATGGATGCAACACTTCGTTGATTAATTGCATGAACGCGGCGCCTCCGCCGCACAAACCGAAAGGGAGCACACGATAATTGAATAATCCGAATGCACAGGAGAAGGCCGTCTTCCACCTGTCCTCTGGTTTAATCTGCAATTTATGGTACGCTTCAATTAAGTCCAATTTAGTGAATATCTGTCCCTCCGATAACTGGGCGATCAAGTCCTTCACTAAAGGTAGGGGGTATTTATTTCCAGAACTGATTGCATTCAGGCCCCTGTAGTCAATGCAGAGCCTCAGCGTTTGGTCCTTTTTGCGCCTGAACAACACAGGCGCCCCTAGAGGGGAATTTGAAGGCTCTATGAAACCCCTCGCTAGGTTTTTATCAATGTATTTTCTCAGTTCCTCCTTTTCCCTAGCCGACATTGGGTATATTTTTGCCTTAGGAAGCTCTGCTCCTGGGACTAGCTCTATCTTCACTTCAACTCTCCGCTTCGGTGGGAAACTGTCTGCTTCCTTCTCATCGAATACGTCCACAAAATCCCGATACTCTGGGGGTAATTTATCTGCCAGTTCTGCTATCCTGATAGAGTCTTCCTCCCCCCTTTTCCCCGGCTCCCTTTCCACTTCCTGGCTCCCTCCTTCCAACTTCATCCTGAAGATCATGCTCTTATCCTCCCAGTTGATTTGCGGGTTGGCCTGCCCCAGCCATGGCATGCCTAGTATAACATTATAGCTGGCTATTTGTGATATCACAAATGACACCTTTCCTTCCCAACTCCCTATCTTACACTTTACATCTTCGGCACTGTACTTAGCTAATGATCCCGATGCTGTGGATCCGTCCAACTGCGAAAAAGCTATTGGGGATTCTAGGTTCGTTCTTTCGCATCCCAGTCCCTCGGCTAATTCAGGGGAGATGATGTTCCTGGAACATCCACAATCCACAAATGCTTTGCAGGTTGCTTGTTTGCTGCCACTTTCCAGCTGAATGGGGACCACTATCATGGCTTTGTCCTGACTTACCAACCCCCCCGAGTGGTGCCTCATCGGTGGTTCTTCCTCGGCGCGTTTCCCTGCCACGGCTCTTGGTTTGGGCGGGCCTCCGCCTTCCCCTTTTCTCTGCCAGCACTCGGCAGCCCTGTGGCCCAAACGGCCGCACACGAAGCAGCCCCTCCTGCTGGTGCTCACGTTCCCTGTCGGCTCCGTTCTCCTCCCGGCTGGGGTTGATCCCTCCTTCCGGCTCCCCTCTTTCATCTGCGGCCGCTGCTGTAGCCCTCCTCGGTGCCTCCTCGCCTGGGCCAGCGATGTCTCGATGCGCCCCGCCAGCTGAATCCATCCGCGCAGTGTGTCAGGCTCATCACGATGCACCGCCCAGGAGAGGATCTCCCGCCTGAGCCCCTCTTTGAAGAGTTCTATCTTTGTCACTGCAGACCATTCCGGCACCTTTTCAGCGAGGCATTGGAACTCCTCCGCATACTCAGATACCGACCTCTGCCCCTGGGAGACGGTCTTCAACTCCTCCCTCGCCCGGATCTGCTCCAGTGGATCTCGGAAACGGGTCTCCAGGGCCCCCATAAAGCGTCGGAGTGACCCCAGACATGGGTCGCGCCGCGCGTGTAGTTGAACGTACCAGCTGGCCGCTCCCCTCTTCAACACTGCACCAATGGCCCGTACCCGGCTGGATTCCGTTCTAAAAGTGTGGGCATTGTCCTCCATATAGCCCCTCACCGTGGTCAGGAAAAAATCCAGTTCAGAGGACTCTCCCCCAAACTCGATCCTTAGTTCCTCTCGTCTCGGTAGGGGTCCCTGTGGTGGCAATCCCCAATTCTCCGCCCGTCGCAAGCCCCCTTGCGGGCCAGTGGGCCCCGCTGCTGCTTCCCTTTGTCCTGTGCCACGCCCGGCATTCGCCAGGGGCACCAGGGTCTCAGTTGGGAGCGTAGCCGGGATTCTCGGAGGCTTTTCCCCTTCGTCGTCACTCTCCTCCACCCGCGTCAGGCTCGTTTGGATCTTGGGCCGGGCACCGGGCTCCTTTCGCATTTCCCTTCCCTTCGGTGCTGGGAGGTCTGCAAAGCCCTGGCTGCTTCCCATGCTCACGTCCCACATTGAGCTAGCCCGGAGTTCCCTTCCTCGCTCCGGCTCCGCCAAAACCGCCAGGCGCTCCATCGCCCTCGACATCACTGCCAGGGTGGTCTCCATCGCCGACATCCTCTCCTCCAGAAACACCATCTTTTGCGGGCCTGGGGAAGGTGAACCTTCCTCTCCTCCGGTGCTATCTCCCCGCACCACTCCGCGCCTCTGGGTTACCCCATTTGGCTGGGCATAAGCGGTGGATGACGCCAGGGCCGCCAGCTGGTGGAACTCAGCGTCCGTCTCGGGAGTGGCCCTTTCCGACCTTCCTCCTCCGGCGCCCAAGAGCTCTTCATCCTCCACTTGCATGTTACACCTCACCGCTACAGCGGGATGGTGTCCGTATTCTTGGCTTAGTGTCAGCTCACCACAGCCGCTCCTGAATGAACACACGAGACTCTCTGTGGTATCACCAGGAACTTTTACTGTAGGAAACATGAACATCAGAAAAGCCAAGAATGGGAGGCTCCGGCCAACCCTCCTTTATATACCCTCCCCCTCATTTGAACAGTCTCTTCCCGCTCAGTAAAACCCCGCGCAAATTCCCCGCCAAGTCCATCAGCCGTTTCTCCTCCGAGTCCTGGGACGCAGGTGTCTTATCACTGTCAGTGACCCTGAAACTCAGAGCCACATCCAGGCTCTAGTAGCAGGGTTCTGACACCGGGCATCGCCAGGTACCCAACCAGGTATATAGTAATAAAAGTCAGTGTTTCTGGGTTTGTATGTTTGTATGTATGTATATATGTATGTATCCGGCGGTGTATACTTCCGCCCTGGGATCTGACTACCACAGACCACTGCAACCCCCCACAAAACATGCATCTGGAGCAGTTTGGACAAGGATGGACTATGGACGAAGGAATTTGCAGTACCATCTCCTGCTTTACAGACCACACAACCCCCACCAATGGCAGACTAGGACCAAGCTTGGAACACAAACTCCCTATGACTTTCAACCCTGGAGAATTTGGTGAAGAATGGAACATGGATGATAGGATCTGAAGTACGTTCACCCACATCCAGAGACTATTCCTAACCCACTCAGTCATGTATCTGTACCAAAGATGGCACAGACCCCATGACTCTTCTTATATACTGCTGAGGTTTTTGGGAGGATTGACCACAGACGATGGGATTTCCAGTAGCTTCAGCCCCATCCAGAAACTACTGCAAACCCCATCGGCCATAGATCTGCATCAATGGGCCCATTCATAATATCCAAAACAACTCAATGTCCGCTACTAATTACCCGGGCAGCGCCGGGACCCCAAGCTAGTTATATATATAGGACAAACATTCAATGCCCATATACACATAGAACCAAGACAGATACAGAGGCAATTTAACCTTCTCCTGAGGGGATGTTCGATTCTGGCCACAGGGGGGAGCAGCTGCTTCATCATCCACTGTGACAGCACTTCCTCATTACAACGTTGTAAATTAGTTAAATTTGCCTCCCCACTTTATAAGTGGTACCTTATTTCCTACTTGATAGATGCAACTACCCTGTTTCCCTGAATATAAGACATCCCCAGAAAATAAGACCTAGTAGAGGTTTTGCTGTATTGTTAAATATAAGGCCTCCCCCGAAAGTAAGACCTAGTAAAGTTTTGTTTAGAAGCATGCAGGATCGGTAAATGTACATACCATATATTGTTGTACGTGGAAAATAAAGATAGTAACAAGAAATAATAATAATAATAATACAATAATAACTTTATTCTTCTATCCCACCTCCATCTCCGAGAAGAGACTCAGGGCAGCTTACACAGGGACAAGCCCAACAACAACATAAATTTACATACAAACAGACATTTAAAACAGTAATTTAAAAACAGTATAGCAATAAAATATAATATAGAAATTCTTGAAAGGATTCACAGTTTGGTTATGCTGGTTTGTGATGACAACTTCTGTACAGTAGATAATAAATTTTCATTATTTAAAAATTCAACCATAAATGTGAATTCTTCTTTGTGGAAAAATAAGACATCCCCTGAAAATAAGACCTAGCACATCTTTGGGAGCAAAAATTAATATAAGACACTGTCTTATTTTCGGGGAAACAGGGTATCTTTCGCATTGCCACACGTTACCTAGTGTTAATGACAAAGACAAGATTTCACAGATATGCCAGTTTGCATAATCATTTAGTATGTTGATGTTATAATTTATGGGTTATCAGGTAAGAATGTCAGCAGTGGAAAATCCAGAATACAAATTTAGGGAGCAAGCTTTGCATCAGCCTGAAGACTTAGGAAGTATAGGTTTTTTAAAATAAATAAATAAATAAACCCAGCAAGGAACCATTTGTTTTAAAGGGTAGTTTAAACTAGTAACAAGAGAATGATAAAAAGCTTCACATCATTATTTTTTCCACAAATGCTTTATCTTATTACTCTCTTTAATACATAATTAAATACATTGTAAATTACTAGACAATGTTTTTTTCATTCAAAGCTTTTTTTACTGCACACTATCCTGAATATGAAATTATTAGTGTCCTCAGGGGCTTTTTGCTGAAACTGGTTGCCATAGTATTTCAAACATTCATACACAATGTTTACCTTTTACAATAGAGCTAAAAGGTGAATTTGTGTGTTTTTGGAGAGAGATGAAAGTAAAACAAAAAAAATCCAGACATGGGATAGTTGTTTCTATAGTAGTCTATCACTTCTCTCTACTTACATCGCTCATCGGACTTATGCACTTTATCCATTAGCCCTATTTTCAAAAGTGAGTTGCACCAGCCCGCCCATCCATGCCTAGAAATGAACTTTATTTCAGGCTCATTGGCTGTTGGTTCGAGCTTGTTTTATTTTGTCACAACTGCTATGCTGTTATAATTATTGTTGTTTTAGTCTGTTTTATGATATTGTGTATGTATTTTAATGTGTTTATATTTTACAATGTTGACCAGGCTTGCCCCCATGTAAGCCACTCCAAGTCCCCTTGGGGAGATGGTGGCGGGATACAAAAATAAAGTTGTAGTAGTAGTAGTAGTTGTTGTTGTTGTTATTATTATTATTCTAGAAGACAGTATGGTATCTTTCTTGCAAATATATAAGAACAGATTATTCATATTTGTGCTAGGCTTAGTCATATTCATACTAAGCATTGGCATTATATTTCCAATTTCTGGTTTTGAAAAATGAAGAAAGATGACAAGAAGAGATTTGAAAAGCACTGGATAACAGTTCTATGGCTATCATGGACTTCCAAATTGGCTGATAAATTGGATCTAGAGCAAATGAGACTCGAACCCTCCCTGGAAGCTAGAGTAACCAACTCTCAGCCATAAATTTAAGGAAAATTGAGTTGCAACAAATTTAGCACATTTTTAGCAAACGTGCATGGAATGAATAACATTAAACAAAACAAAGTATTTGTGTTTTCAAAGGCATTCATGACCAGAAACACTGGGTTGCTGAGAGTTTTCCGGGCTGTATGGCCATGTCCCAGAAGCATTCTCTCCTAAATGCACATCTATGGCAGGCATCCTCAGAGATTGTGAGCAGAACTGGCCCAAGGTAATTCTAAGTAGTGGGCAAACCTAATTCTGGCACACCCCCCCCCCAAATTTTGGCGCCCATCCACCCCCCACAAACCAGAGACTGTGGCGGCAGCTGCGGCTGTTGCACCCCAAGGCAGTGTGAGCACTGGAAACCAAACAGAGACCAATAATCATATAATATCTTTATTAAAACAATAATAAATTCAGGAAATAATAAGTGGAAAGGATGAGTGAGCAATAGTCCTTTATGATATGGTATGAATTAGTCCAAAGAGTTGAAGAGATATGTCCAATATTGTCCAAAGTCCAGAAACCAAAACACGCTCAAAACTGTTGGGAAGTTCTTGAGCGGGGAAACAACAAGAAAGCAAGAGTGAATAACAAGGTCCAAAGTCACTAGGAAGTCTTTGATATCAAGGCAGGCAGAAGACGAAGCTAAAAGCAATCTGGATTCAGGAACAAGGCAAGGACGTGAATTTACTCCGGATTAAATCGGGAGTCGCGGCTCGGCTTGGCTTCCAGGAACAGGAGACTTGGCTTGGTGAAATCAAGGAACTGGAAACGGTGAAGTGTTCTCAGAAGTCGCTACATTGACACCACAAATTGTTCACAGTGTAAGACACTTTTATGGAACTTAGATCTAATCACAGCGAAGGGAAACCAACTCCCCAAAGGCTCCCAAGGAAATCTCCTATCCATTATCCCCTCTAGCTTCATCCTGGTCAAATTTCATTTCTGGACCAGGTTCAGAACCCAAAGGTAGCTCGGGTATAACAGTGGCCGCAGCTGCAGAGGCCATTTTGGGTGATGGGACTCGTGCACATGTGCAAGACTTCGATCGTTCATCCGGCACGTAAGGCAGACAGACGGCTTGCGTGCCTTACCTGCCGGGCGAGCAATTGAAGCCTTGCGCATCCGCAAAGGAGTCCCATCGGCCATTTTGGGTGATGGAACTCGTGCGCATGCGCAAGACTTCAATTGCTCGCCTGGCACATAAGGCGGATGGGTGGCTTGTGTGCCTTACATGCTGGGTGAGTGATTGAAGCCTTGCGCATGCGCACAGGAGTCTCATTGGCCATTTTGGGCAATGAGACTCGTGCGCATGCTCAAGGCTTCGATCACTCACCCAGCACGTAAGGCGGATGGGCAGCTTGTGTGCCGGGCGAGCCATCGAAGACTTGCACATGCGCACAGGAGTTCCGTCGGCCATTTTGGGCAATGGGACTCATGTGCATGTGCAGGGCCTCGCTTGCTCACCTGGCACGTAAGGTGGACGGGCAACTTGTGTGCCTTATGTGCTGGGCGAGCGATTGAAGCCTTGCATAAGGGCACAGGAGTCCCACAGGCCATTTTGGGCGATGGGACTCCTGTGTGCATGCGCAAGGCTTCTGAAGCACAAAAAAGCATGGGGGATGGCGGCGGATGATGGCGGCGCTGTGGCGGCACCATGGTTACACAGGGGCGCCTCAAATGTGCCCCTTGTTGGTGTGCGCCAGCGGCGACCACTTAATTCGCCTCGCCGTTGGAGCGTCTCTGACTGTGAGGTATGTTGAAAACCAGGCAAGTGAGGTTTATATATCTGTGGAATGTTCAGGTTGGGAGAAAGAACTCTTGTCTGTTTGAGGCAGGTGTGAATGCCTCAATTGCCCACCTTGATTAGCATTGAATGGCCTTTCAGCTTCAAAGCCTGGCTGCTTCTTGACATGAAACAATCAGGGCCAGCTAACATCTCCCTAGAAAGGATTCCCCCAGGCAGGAAGCAGCCAGCCTTTGAATCTGCAGGGCCATTCAATGCTAATCAAGGTAATCTATTGCAACATTCACATGTGCCTCAAACAGACAAGAGTTCTTCCTCCCACCTTGAACATTCCACAAATATAAAAACCCCACTTGCATAGTTTCCAACAGACCTCACAACCTCTGAGGATGTGGAATTTGAAGAGGCACGAATGGAGGGTGAAAGGGAGAAACTTGCCAAGAGGAAGGCACATCAAGTCAACCCTGAAAACCGATGTCCTCAATGTGGAAGAACATGCGGGTCAAGAATAGGGCTCCACAGTCACTTATGTATCCACCGCCAAGACACTACACTTGGAAGGCCATACTCGGACAACGAGGGATCGCTTAAGTAAGTACAGCAGCTCACAGAGTAGGTATTAGTTTGTAAAATGAAAGTGGCACTTAAGAACTTTATTGTTCCTTGCTTCACTGAAAATCCAGTTAGTTGGAATCCAGTTAGTCTGGTGCATCCTTGGTTTTGCTGGTTCATAATACGATGTTCCTGCTTTTGTTCTCTGTGTGCTTATAATGTTTTACAGAGTCCCTGCTCATATATGGGATGTATACAGCAATAGTTTGGTGTAATTAAATATCCCTGGAAGAGTATGTGGGGGGCGGGGGTGTCCCACTTGCATAAATACATACGGTTGTTTAGGGTGTTTAGGTTGTTTAGCTTTTTTAGTCTTTATCATAAATATTGGAGATGGAATGTATGTGACCTTACAAAACTGTCCACCCACATATCCATCTAATAACTGAAGGGTGATACTTTTTGTGCCTGAAGAAAGTATAAGAATTTTATCATTTAAACGTAAGATTTAAAATAATAACTTGGAACATTAACTTTTCTTTTTTAAAAAAACCCACTGCATTAATCTTTAGTGAGAAGGAGAACTTAATTCAGTATTGTTAACTTCAGTGGAAATCTTTAATTCATTACATTGATCATTCCTTTTTAAAGGAATTATAGGCGGCCTGCATAGCAGAGTTTCTGTTCTATGCAAAACTTCCAGGGAATGCAAAACAGAACTCTTTTCACTTCAAAATCCTCCTGGGTTTCAAATAGCTGCAATCACAAATTGAAGGCGGATGAATAACAAAACAAAATAACAAACTGGATGCAATGTTCCATAGGCCAAAGACATAAAATGTGTAGTTCTTTCTCTCTGCTATTTTGCTCCCCCATAAATTGAAATGACATTGCATTTCTTATACATTATTTCTAAAATCTCAGGCTGCTCAAAAGTATGAGGCAGGAAAAGTGATTATGCTATCACCACATAGCACTAATACAGGTCTCAGTAGTCTAGAATTCACTATTAATGTAGAATTTACAACCTCTTTAATACTTCTTCAGCTAAATACAAGATAGCTTTCTGGGGATTGAAATCTGGCATATGTCTTGATTTGATTGCAGGGTTCCCTCCCTTACCCTAGGGTTTGATACCAAAATCCATGAAAGCTCAAACCCCAATATGTACAATGGTATGGTAAAATAGTGACCCTTATATAAAATGGCAAAATGGTTTATTTTTTGGAATATTTAAAAATATTTTCATGTTGTGAGTGGTTGAATTTGTAGAGGGCCAACAAGATATCACATTTAAACTGCTCCGGCTTCATTATCAATTTCCTCCTGTACATATGGGACAGCAAACAATTGCAAGTTGTTGTTGTTGCTGTTGTTGTTGTTGTCGTTGATGTTGTATGCCTTTAAGTGATTTCTGACTTACCGTGATTCTATACCAATGGTTCCCAACCTTTTTTTGACCAGGGACCACTCTCCAACATTAGTACCAAAAGGGTTACGAATCAGTTTTTGGTCAACTTTAGATTTGGTTTGGTTATTTGGTCTCTGCTGGTCTATGTCAGCCAATTTACCACCATAGGCCACACAACTAACTCACACAACTTTGTGAACTCCAGTTGGCTTCTGTAAATTAATGTGGACATTTATTCAGATTTTATGTCATTATATAATTTTTGTCTGACTATGTTGGTTTAATTTATTGATTATAGGTTTAATTCATCAATCTTAGCTTTAATTTGATGGTAGATTTTAATTGCTGCTTTTATATATGGGATTTTCCTAGAATTTTATGTCAGTATTTGTTTGTTTTGTGGATACATTGAATGTTTGCCGTTGTATGTTGGAATCTGCCCTGAGTCCCCTTGGGGAGATAGGGCGGAATACAAATAAAGTATTATTATTGTTATTATTATTATTATTATTATTATTATTATTATTAGGACACAGCAAACAAGATAGATTTCGTATCACAGAATCACAAGTTGAACACTTCCCAAGTGTCTAGGACTGTATGATGTATTTTCGGATGATGCGTGCAGATCCGAGTAGGGTGGCCTTTTGCAGTTGGCAGATCGTAATTTTGTCAATGTCTATTGTTTCCAAATGCCGGCTGAGATCTTTTAGCATGGCACCCAATGTGCCGATCACCACCGGGACCACCTGTACTGGTTTCTGCCAGAGTCTTTGAAGTTCAATCTTGAGGTCCTGATAGCGGCTGAGTTTTTCCTGTTGCTTTTTGTCAATGCGACTGTCATTATTATTATTATTATTTGGGGTGCTGATTCAGAAAATTGTATTGGATAAACCACATCAGTTCTAATTTCTGATACAGAACATATGCCATCCAGTAGTCACCATCTGCTCACCCACAGAAAAACCATATTTAATAAGCCTCAGCACCATAAGAGGGTTTTGCGAGACCAGTCGCTCTTGTTGCAATGGTGTAGTAACAGACCATATTTTAGTTATTGTGAACCAATGGTGATCCATGGATCACTGGTTGGGAACCACTGTTCTAGGCTATCATGAAGTTTTCTCACCAAGATTAATTCAGAAAGTGTACTCTGAGGTTGAAAGAGAGTGGTGGGTTTCCATCACTGAACAGAGATTTGAAACCCTGATCTTCAAAGTCATAGTCCAATGTTCAAACAACTACACCACCCTAACTGCATTATTGCAAAATTCTTATCACTTTTTAATGCGTGGCTCAGCAGATACTGAACTACCATCTACTTTATCCATCATTGCTGATGGCAACAATTAATGGGAGTAACTGTCTAACAACATCTAGACCAGGGGTCCCCAAACTAAGGCCCGGGGGCCGGATGCGGCCCTCCAGGGTCATTTACCTGGCCCCCGCCCTTAGTTTTATAATATAATATTTTTATATCAGTTTTAATAATATAATATATTGTATATAAATATAATATTGATAAAAATATTATGTTATACAATATAATACTAATAATAATACCATATAATAATATTAAGTATATGTTATATATTACATATACAGTAATATTACAGTATAGTGGTATAGTTCAATATAGTAATATATAATGCTAATATTGTGCTATGCTAATAATATAATATATTGTATGTACATACAGCTGCTCTGAGTCCCATTCGGGGTGAGAATGGCAGGATATAAATGTAGTAAATAAAGGTAGTAAATAAATAAATAAATAATTTTAGACTTAGGCTCGCCCAAAGTCTGAAATGACTTGAAGGCACACAACAACCCTAATTAACTTGACTATCTCATTGGCCAGTAGCAGGCCCACATTTTCCATTGAAATCCTGATAGGTTTATGTTGGTTAAAATTGTTTTCATTTTTAAATATTGTATTGTCCTTTCATTGTTATTGTTGTATTGCACTACAAATAACACATATGCAGTGTGCATAGGAATTTGTTCGTTATTTTTGTTTTCAAATGATAATTCGGCCCCTCAACAGTTTGAAGGATTGTGGACCAGCCCTCTGCTTTAAAAGTTTGGGGACCCCTGATCTAGACAGTCATATTTCCCAAACTCAATAATAATAATAATAATAATAATAATAATAATAATAATAATAATAATAATAATGCATGTGTTTTGCTATGCTAACATAGATGCAGCTATCCCAACCAGTTAATCTCTAACTCGAGAGCAATCATGGAGAACAGTTTCTCTCCTGTAGCTTCTGCTTCTGCATTCGTCCTCATTCATAACTTTAGCCATCTTGACTACTCTCTGATGTGTTGAAGGATATGCACTGGAATGCAGAACTTCTGAAATGCTAAGAGTTCTCCACCACTGCTCCACAGGAAAGTGAGAGGAAAGGTTCACTTTACCTAGGAATATGCTATTGATACTGCTTTGTAGCACCATTTTGACCTGGAATGCCTTCCTTTATCTAAACTTCAGTTTCTCCAGCTGCATATCACTTTGTATTCCTTTTGGGATTGCTCATGTGTCATTCATTGCTTATTTGTTTGTTTTTGCTGCATTGTCCTTGCCTTCTCACAGCCAGACCCAGACAGAAGCAAGCAGCAACTCGTCATGGAAAATTTAAAATGATATTCATCACTTTTCATCTTTGAAGTAAGCCACAGCTTGTTCTACAGATTTCACAGCTAAATAAAGATATGAAATGACAAGGGATTACACAACACATGTACACTATTGTGAGTCACTCTCCCCTTATGATTTCTGGTAATCTGTGTTTTTATTTCTGCTTGCAGGCTTTGACATCCTGACATATTGGGATAACAGAAAAAGAAAAATTAAACTGAAGCAAAAGCACACCAGATGTGCATGTATTCTAATTTTGAAAAATGGGTAGAATCAGTTGTTGTTGTCCAATTAATAGTTGCTAATATAACAATGCTTACCCATGATAGTACCAACCTGGTGACAGAAAGTCTGCCCTCAGATATGAAACCATTCCAGTATATGTGTGCCTCAAAGAGATATAAGACATAAGAAAATAAAAACAACCAACCATAAGTATAGTGTTCTTTTAAAAATTCCTATTAAGCCTCTGAAGTTGGGGAAGGTTATTAGAGATCTCTCTCATTTGTTTGTTTGTGTTTGTTTTGGCAATGGATCATTATAAAATTTTAGTGGCCGTAGGTGGTTAACTTCTAGGATTAATGCTGTGAAGTCCTGTTTTGCCTTTTACTTAACATAACATGATGTGTACTAAGCTAAGCAGCAGAGGTGCTAAGAAACCCTGTAGCTTCCCATCAGTGTGGAAATCACCTATCAGAGAAGATGGCAAGCTATTTAACCTCAGGAGGCTGAAAACCAAAACCAAGTTCACAACAGTGTTTGTTATATAACTCCAAGATGCTGATGATAATGTAGTCTGTGCTCATTCAGAAGAAGACTTACGAGCTGCTTTAAACAACTTTGCAGAAGCATACAAAAAGCTTGGCCTCTCACAAAACATCGAGAAAAGCAAAGTGCTCTACCAGCAGGCACCAACCAATCCCTCTACAATGCCAGAAATACAGCTTAAAGGTGCAATGTTAGAAAATGTTGACAATTTCTTGGCAGCCACCTCTCCACAAAGGTCAACATATAATACCATCTAAGCTCTGCGAGTGCAGCATTTTAAAAAATAAAGCAGAAAATGTTTGAGGATCTGACATTCATAGGGATTCCAAAATGCTTGTTTATAAAGCTATAGTCCTCCCAACCCTGTTATACACCTGCAAAACGTGGACCACCTATAAACGTCACTCACAACTGCTGGAACTATTCCATCAGCTTGCCTCTGAAAAATTCTGCAAATCTCTTGGGAAGACAGGTGATCAAACACCAGTTTTTTGGAAGAAGCAAAGTCCACCAGCATTGAAGTGATGTTCCTCCACCATCAACTTCACTGGCTGGTTGTCCAAATGCTCGATCACCGTCTTCCAAGGCAATTACTATACTCTCAACTCAAGAATGGAAAACAGAATGTTGGTGGACAGCAAAAGAGATTTAAAGATTGGCTTAAAGCTAACCTTCAAAACTGTGGCATACACAGCGAGAACTGGGAAGCCCTGGCCCTTGGGCATTCTAACTGGAGGTCAGCTGTGGATTTCGAAGAGGTATGAATGGAGGATGAAAGGGAGAAACGCTTCAAGAGGCAGGTGCATCAAGACATCCCTTGTTGGGTGAGAAGGGCGGGGTAGAAATACTGTAATAAATAAATAAATCTTCCATCTTGAAGTTGATCTCCTCACTCCAAAAGAACATGCAGATCCAGAATAGGTCTCCTCAGTCAACCACCACCAAGACCCCACACTTGGAAAGCACTCATACTTGGCAATGAGTGATAGCCTATGATGATAATGAAACAAGAAAGGAAGGAGATGCGATTATAAGGCATGGAGAAAAGGAAAAACAAGAGTAGGATTTTGCTGGAGTGGATGAAAAACGAGGTTTTCAAAAATTCATGCAACCATGTCCTTTCTCTTAGCTCAAGACAGGGATGGGTGAAGTTGTCAGTAAAATCACTGACTGAGGTATTCTTAGATTCTATTGTTTCCTTTTGACTTAAATGGCAATTCAATTTAAATGTAACAGTTGCATTCTCTACAGATAAATGTAATGGTTGTATTCTCCCCATGTCTAAAATGCATCAAATTTAATTAGCTTTTGAAGCTTATTAATCATTAAAAAATACAGTGGACCCTTGGTATCTGCTGGGGTTTGGTCCCAGGAGCCCCTGTGGATATCTAAATCCATGTACGCTGAAATCCCAATATATAAAATGGCATAGTAAAATGATGATAGTTATACAAAATGGCAGATTCAATAATTACTTTTTAGATTTGTTTTATTAATCTACTATCCATTCATACTATCTAACGGTGCTCCATGCAGTCATGCCGGCCACATGACCTTGGAGGCGTCTACGGGCAATGCCAGCTCTTCAGTTTAGAAATGGAGATGAGCACCAACTCTCAGAGTTGGGCACAACTAGATTTAATGTTAGGGGAAAACCTTTACCTACCTATCCATGTTTCCATGACCATTCTCTTTCTTTCACTCTCTCTGCTTTCGCTGTCCACCTTCATCTTCATTCTCTCAATGGGATCCTCCTCTTCCTTGTTTTTCTCCCATTTTTTTTAATTTTCTCCCCCCCCCGGCAACTTGGCACCCCTTTCCTCCTGCCTTCTCTTTAAGTTAGTGGTTTTCAACTTGTGGTGCCCAGATGTTTTTGGCCTACGACTCTCAGAAATCCGAGCCAGTTTACCAGCTGTTAGAATTTCTTGGAATTGAAGGTCAAAAACATCTGTGCACCACAGGTTGAGAGCCACTGCTTTAAGTCTTCCTTGTCTATGTGTGTCTCTGAGCCATCACAAGACTATGTGTCAGCAAGCTGCCTCCTCCTCCTCCCTCTTCTATTTGCTGTTACTGCTCAGGGAAGGATGGCAAAGAAGCGAAGAGAACAACAATGCAACAAAACTGCTGTTTTCTGTATCACAATTGAAGAAAAAAATGTGATGTAAGTGCATGAGGTAACATTTAATAATGCATATGTGTTTGCCTTACATTTAACCTTGAGTTTTTGAATTTTAAATAATGTAATTAAAATTAACATGTCGATTCTCTTCTGTGAACCTTGCAAACATAATAATATGCACTCTGTTAATAGTTCACAAAGGTGATTGAACTGTTCCTTTAGATCAGTTATTTCCAACTTTTGATCCTCCAGGTGTTTTGGACTTCAGCTCTGAGAAATCCCAGCCATTTTACCAGCTGTTTGGAATTGTGGTTGCTGAAGTCAAAACACCTGGATGACCAAAGGTTGGGGGAACCACTGCTTTAGATTGTGCTTTTGTGCTAGCAAAATTGGTTTTTTCAGAGGTCTGTGGTGTTTCTTTCACCCAAAATTTAGGACTTTCTAAGTTGCTTGCAAAGTCTGGCAGTAAATGTCACACTGTTGTGCCTGTTTACTTCTAGACAGTTTCTGCAGGCTAGGCCAGACCTCACACAGATACACAGTTGCTACCAAAAGCTGCAGCTGCATTTCTAGCTCACTCTCCTTAACATGAATCAAAACAACTATGCTTCCTGTATTTCCTGCTTTGCTTGCTGTGGTCCGATGCTCTGGAGTCTCAGGAAATGTTAAGGGAGACTAGGAGGAACTTATCAGGGGCTGTCATTTAGGACCATTTGATACCGACTTTTCTTTCCGAGATGGTGGCAAAAAGAAAATAGCCCTCTGTTTTCTTTATCATTCTGACACCCTGGCTCTTCCTTTAAGAAATTCAGATCAACCGGTACAACTCTCCAGATATGTTCTACTATAGAATAAAGAGAACGAGAGTCTGCAGTCTGATAGAACAGAGGTAAAGAGTAGGCTTGTGCATTCCAGGTAAACTGCAATCCATTTCAGTGTCCTGGATTTTGGTAGGGCCCCCGGTCCATTTTTCGGAAGCCTCCCACATTCGGGAGGGCAGATATGTTTTTTCTCTGGGGTGCTGAAATATCCATTTTCTATCTGGCCCTTTATTGGGGGGGGGGTGACTTCCCAGGCTCCCCTTCCCATCATTTTAGGTATTTAAGCTGTTTCTACTCTAGGGGAAAGGCTCTGCAGGCAGGCATGCACACTTCCTCTCCCAGGCCACACATTCTTTCCAAGGCATTTAAAGGAGGCAAGTTCTTAAAGCTGTTTCTATTGTAGAGGAGAGGTGCTGCAGTCTGGTGTGCGCACTTTAGGGAGGCTTCTTCCCTGTTTATACTCTAGAGGAGAGGCGTTGCAGGCAGGTGCATGCTTTCTCTCCCAGGCCTGCATGCACTCTTTTCAAGGCATTTAAAGGAGGCAAATTCTTTTTTATATAGTTTTTATTAAGATTTCAGATGGTATATACAGTGAAAGTGTGAGAACAAATTTATTTATAGAAAAGAGGGGTAAAAAGATAGATTAAAAATAAAAAATGTAAAAAGAAAAAGAGACAAAAATAATTAAAAAAGAAAAGAAAAGAGCAAGTTTGAAAATTTAGTATCAGCTTTTAAACTTGGCAAGACATTTTGATATATTTCTCTAAGGGTGACCAATCAGTCATTTTCAAACTTTTCGTATTATTGTTCTTTAGTAAATACTAGCTGTGCCCGGCCACGCGTTGCTGTGGCGAAGTATGGTGGTATGGGAAATAAAGTATTGAGGAATTGGTGGTAGTTAAGGTAAAGGGTAAACGTTTTCCCCTGACATTAAGCCCAGTCATGTCTGACTCTGGGGGTTGGTGCTCATCTCCATTTCTAAGCCGAAGAGCCGGCGTTGTCCGTAGACTCCTCCAAGGTTATGTGGGATGACTGCATGGAGCGGCGTTACCTTCCCGCCGGAGCAGTACCTATTGATGCACTCACATTTGCATGTTTTTGAACTTCTGGGTTGGCAGAAGCTGGGGCTAACAGTGAGGGCTCTCTCCGCTACCCCAATTCAAACCTGCAGCCTTTCGGTCCAGAAGTTCAGCAGCTCAGCGCTTTAACACGCTGCGCCATCAGGGGATATTATTTCCGAAAGGTTGTGAATATACAATATTTCTGATTGGTTTTTTTTGTCTGTTGGAGGTAAGTATGAATGCTGCAATTAGGAAAAATGATTAGGATGTAATGGCCTGGGCTGTGGCGCAGGCTGGTGAGCAGCCAGCCAGCTGCAACCAGCTGTAACAAATTACTCTGACACGAGTAATTGTCAGCTCACTCCAGCCGCTTCCAAATGAACACAAGAGGCTTGCTCTGTTGTCACTGAAAACTTTACTGAAGAACACTTTGACACACATATAAAGCCGAGATTGATGGTCGGCCCAGCAAGATTCCCTTATATACACTCCCCCCACATTCAAAGTAGTCATTCCCGCCTAGAGAAAACCCCCGCGGAATTCTTCCCCCTCGCACATCAGCCGTTTCCCTTCAGAGCTGGGAGCCGCAGGTGCCTTATCAGTTCTTTGTGTAAGCGTCATTGATTTCTGGCGCCAGAGTACAGGCCCAGAAATTATGGTCCTGACAAGTAATTACTCGGTCATGAGTTCGAGGCCAGCTGAGTGAATTTTTTGTTGGGATGTGTTAGCTGGCCCTGATTGTTTCCTGTCTGGAATTCCCTTGTTTTCAGAGTGGTGTTGTTGGCGATATTTTATGTGCTTCTACTGTCTGTGGCCCCGAGAAAACAGAGGATTTGCCAGACTTTGATGATGGGAATACTTTGTTGGGAGGTGTTAGCTGGCCCTGATTGTTTCCTGTGTGGAATTCCCCTGTTTATTTACTGTCCTGGTTTTAGAGATTATATTGTTCTGCATTATTCTATCCCAGTAATTATTTCATATTAAAGTAGAATCTCACTTATCCAACATTCACTTATACAATGATCTGGATTATCCAACACAGTCTGCGTTTTCATAATCAATGTTTTTGTAGTCAGTGTTTTAAATTCATTGTGATATTTTAGTGGTAAATTTGTAAATACAGTACAGTAGAGTCTCACTTATCCAACATAAACGGGCCGGCAGAACGTTGGATAAGCGAATATGTTGGATAATATGGAGGCATTAAGGAAAAGCCTATTAAACATCAAATTAAGTTATGATTTTACAAATTAAGCACCAAAACATCATGTTAGACAACAAATTTGGCAGAAAAAGTAGTTCAATACACAGTAATGCTATGTAGTAATTACTGTATTTATAAATTTAGCACCAAAATATCACGATATATTGAAAGCATTGACTACAAAAATGCGTTGGATAATCCAGAATGTTGGATAAGCGTGTGTTGGATAAGTGAGACTCTACTGTAATTACTAGGCTTGCTCAAATAATTCGATTTCCTCGTTAGTCGTTGCTAATTCGTTACTTTTGTAACTTGTGAAGCAATAAACGACCTTGATTGTCCACTCATCTGGATATCGCGGTTTCGAACCGCGACAGGCCATTTTTTTTATGTCGTCGTTTTTTTTCGTTGGGAAAACAAGGTTTTGCAAATCACCCAAACTTGTTTAAGTGCACTGGGGCAACCTAGCGTGTTGTTTCCACCTTGTGGCCAATCAGAGAGCACGTTTAACCCAGGGGAGGGGCTGGTACGACCTGAATTAAAAGAGCGTGCATGGGCGCCTCGTGGCTCATTTTGGCTCGGGATCTGCAGAGAGAGGGTGGGTTGGGAGTGAGATTCCGCAGGCAGGCAAGATTGCTGCGTCACAGCTTCCTTGGCTGAGCTAGAGCTACAGATTAGAAGACCGAGAGAAAAGGTTGGGTGGGTGAGGTGGGGTGGGAAACTGTTGGGTGTTTCTGAATTTTTTTTTTCCAAAGGGCCTGTGGCCTTTTTTCCCCACAAGCTTGGCGTTTGCCATTTGCCCACCAGGCCTGCAATTTTTCTGCTGCGCCATATTGCCTGGTGCGGGCGGGGTGGGCTTTCGTTTTGATTAGGAAACTTCTTTTTTTCAACGCTAGTTGGGAATGAGATTCCAGGCAGGCAGGCAAGATTGCTGCGTCACAGCTTCCTTGGCTGAGCTACAGATTATAAGACCGGGAGAAAAGGGTGGGTGGGTGAGGTGGGGTGGGAAACTGTTGGGTGTTTCTGAATTTTTTTTCCCAAAGGGCCTGTGGCCTTTTTTCCCCACAAGCTTGGCGTTTGCCATTTGCCCACCAGGCCTGCAATTTTTCTGCTGCGCCATATTGCCTGGTGCGGGCGGGGTGGGCTTTCGTTTTGATTAGGAAACTTCTTTTTTTCAACGCTAGTAGCAAAGTCTGGCAAAAGGGTTCCGCATCCCATCATCCTCCGTAAAATACCACCTGTTTGGGGAAAAAAGGGACCCTGTTTTTGGTTCCTTTCCTGCTGTGCTGCTCTATAGGGCTTGCAGTCAGTGCCAGGGCAGCAGTGATTCAATAGCAAAGTCTGGCAAAAGGGTTGCGCATCCCATCATCCTCCGTAGAATACCACCTGTTTGGGGAAAAAAGGGACCCTGTTTTTGGTTCCTTTCCTGCTGTGCTGCTCTATAGGGCTTGCAGTCAGTGCCAGGGCAGCAGTGATTCAATAGCAAAGTCTGGCAAAAGGGTTGCGCATCCCATCATTCTCCGTAGAATACCACCTGTTTGGGGGAAAAAGACCGCCTGTTTTTGGTTCCTTTCCTGCTGTGCTGCTCTATAGGGCTTGCAGTCAGTGCCAGGGCAGCAGTGATTCAATAGCAAAGTCTGGCAAAAGGGTTGCGCATCCCATCATTCTCTGTAGAATACCACCTGTTTGGGGAAAAAAGGGACCCTGTTTTTGGTTCCCCCTCTTTCCTTTCTTCTCAGCTGCTCAAGTAGGGCTTGCTGCAAATATCTTTCTCCTATATTAACCCTATCAAGGTCTGGAAAATACAGGTATCCCCTTTTTAACGTATAACAATAAGAACAACTGTAGTAGAAGGGTTTGCGGCAGTTCGACCCAGAACACATTGCCAATAAAGAAACAACACATCTTTCCCCCCAGTAACACAATACCTTCCTCCCTTCTGTAACCTGAAAACACTCCCGTTATCATGAAGCGTTCAGCTGAACGCGGGTCTGGTGGAGCAAGTCCTGCTAGTGGTCAAGCAACAGCCCGGACACTGTGGGGGGCCAAAAAAGTTAGGGTGGGTCCCATCCGTCTGGAACACGGAACGATGGGAGTGGGTGGACTTGATGAAGAAGCTGGCTGTTCGACTGCTGAAAGTTCACAGCCCTCCACCCGGAGCCAGTTGTCAGTTGGAGCTGAGACAAGTGGACGATCAATGGAACATGCAGGTGTTGCCGTCCTGGAACTACAGGTGGTGGATAGTGAGGATCTTGATAACCCCACCCCTCCACCCGCTACTGACAGTGAGGAGGAGGTAGAGGAGGTAGTACCATCAAATCATAGACTTTCTCATGCTGCTGAAAGGGTGCCCACGACTCCTATCTCCCTGGGCGTCGGCACAGTGGCTGTGGGGAGGCCAAGGTCATATATTTGGGACCATTTCCATGTCCACACTCAGCGTGCCACTTTGGCAGTTTGTAGACACTGTGGGGCAAATATCAGCAGAGGCAGAGACCCGAGACATCTTGCGACCTCGGGGTTGAGCTCTCACATGAAGCGACACCATCCCTCGATATCGGTAGGAGGGGGAGCTGCAAGCCCTTGCAGTGGCAGCATTAGCACACAAAGTTCTCCTGGTGTAGATGGTGGAAGGCAGACACAGTTCACCTTGGAGGATTGGGGCATGCCTTTAGCCAGGAAGAGAACGGGGGAAACATTACCCTCACCCCAGCAGATAACCCAAAGTGTGGGAGAGATGATGGCCCTTGATCACCATCCCTTCCGCCTGGTTGAACAAGAAGGCTTCGTCCGCCTTATGAAACGCCTGTGCCCCCGCTACAAAATCCCCTCCCGTCACACCTTTTCCAGAAAAGTTATTCCCGGATTGTACGAGGGCTGCAAGGAACGCATTATCCAGATGTTGCGGAGCGCCATGGGAGGACACATCCATTTTACCTCTGATATTTGGTCAAGCTTGGGAGGAGGCCATTCCTACCTCTCTCTCACGGCACATTGGTGGGAGAAGGAAGGCAGTATGGATACATCCCATCTTTGGGCACTCCTCGCTTTGGAGGTAGTTGATCGTGATCACAAGGCAGAGACCATCTGCAGCTATCTGGGAAACATGATGGGGGAGTGGATGCGTTGCAGGCCGGAAGAAATGAGGAGGGGCTTCATGGTGACTGACGCTGGTAAAAATATGATCAAAGCGGTTGAAAGTGCTGGGTTTTTGAATGTCACCTGCATGGCCCACTTGCTTCACAATACCGTCAAGGAAGGTTTAAAGAGCCCGGAAGAGCAGCTGGCCAGCACCGCAAACATCGCCCTGCTGATCGAGCGCTGTAGAAAGACTTTGGCTACTTCCACAGGAGCATCAAGGCAGCCCGGCAGCTGAGAGACAGGCAGAGCCTTGAAGGCCTCCCGCAGCACAAGCTGCTCCAGGACGTCTCTACCCGGTGGAATTCAACCTATAAGATGCTCGAACGCATGGTCGAGCAGCAGAAGGCGGTACACGGCATCTCCCTTACATTGGTTGCGCCTGTTAGCAAGCTTGTTCCAACTAAGCAAGAGTGGGACACCATCTCCCAGCTGGTAGACGTCCTAAAGCCATTCAAACATTCCACAGAGACCCTTTCGGAATCAAAAGCCCTTCTTAGCCAGGCAGTGCCCATGGTCTTGGGGCTAAGGAGGCACCTAGAAAGGCTTGGGGCCGGTCGAACACTGGACTCCCTGGCTGGACCGCTGACACCGCCGGTCCAGGCGGTGGTGAGGAGTTTGTCCTTTGCTGTACGGAAACGCCTAGAGCCACTTCTTTCCAGCAAGGTCCATATGCTGGCGGCCTTGTGTGATCCACGGCTAAAGTGCAACATCTGCCCAAAAGACTTTACCGTATGGAAGGCCCAACTAGTTAACCTTGTGAGGGAGGTCTTTGCTGCCAGGGTGGAGGAAACGGGCACAGTGGCCCCTCTACTGGAAATGCCTGCCACCCCCAGCACTAGCGCTAGTGGCGAGAGTGATAGTCCCGGGGAGCCGGCAGGGGGTTGCCGTAGGGTTACGGATCTCCAGCCGCGACCAGGAAACGCTTTCTTTGCAGAGACGGTGGCAATACTAGCCTGCTCGGAAGATTCCTCTTTGCTGGCTTCTGCGCAAAAGGTAGACTCGGCCGAATGCTCGGTCAACAGGTACTTTGAGGAGCCTCCTGAGATAATTTCTTGTGATCCATTGGCCTATTGGGCTTCACGTGATCACATGTGGCCGGATCTGTCGCACGTAGCCCGCCAGTTTCTCAGCTGTCCGCCCACCAGCGTGCAGAGCGAAAGGGTCTTCAGCCTAGCGGGAGATGTAGTCACGCCCCACCGCAGCTTGCTGGACCCTCAAACAGTTGAGAAACTGGTCTTCCTGAAGGCCAACCTTCACGTGTTGAATTTCCCCGATTTGGATTTTGACACCGACGCCTCCTAGAACAACAGTTCTCCTCCTTTAAGCAGCTCTGCTTCTGATTAACTTTGGCTATTTCTGTTGGGGGGGGGGGTTGCCCCTTTGGCCTATGTTCAACAACTCTCTCCTCTATCCTACTATGCTTTCCTTCCTCTCATCCCTTCTGTTCTCGTCTTTATCATCACACTCCGTTGCCCACTTTCGTTTTTGGGTAAATCAATCTCTAGGGGCCGTTCCCTGAGGTTCCTATAGGTTTTGTCTCCCGTAATAATGATTCCGGATGGGAAGAAGGATATTCAGGGGGAACTTAGTCCATAAAAGCCAAGGTAGGAAATGCATCCGCTTTGGGTTCAGAATGGATTAAATTCAAATCTCTACCCTTTTTTTGGCAAAAAATATTTCGGGAATGAGCCATGACTGTAAGGTCTTCTCCAGATCCTCGCAGTTCCTGTACAGAAAGAACATTGTTATAATCGATGTGGATCCTTCGGTAAGACATATTTGGTGAAGGAATACGGCAGAGTCTCACTTTACAGAGATAAGGGTCCATCAGAACCTTTGTGGCTGCTAGACACAGATGTGTCTTGCCGCATTAAGTAGTACACCTCGCCCTTAGTCACCACTTCTCTAAATTGTCTTCCACTCTGGCCGCGCTAGCGGATGGGGCCGTTTGGCCGTCAGGGCGTGTGCCTTTGCGGCTGCTAGTGACCTGTGAGCACAGGTCCTCTGGCTGCGAAAGTGCTTTTTGCTGGTTTGTTGGCGGGACGATAGAAGAGGGTGGAATCACACCGCAGAAAGCGGGACACCTCGGCCTTGGCCACCACTTCTCTAAATTGTCTTCTTTCACTGTCCCATCGCCTTGAGCGGGTGTGGTCGACGCTGTGGCCGCGGGACGGCCGCCTGATGGTCCCCGCACCCTATGTACGCACATGCGGACGGTGGCGTTTGCCCGCCAGGGCGTGTGCCTTTGCAGCTGCTAGTGACCTGTGGGTGCAGGTTCTCTGGCTTCGGAAGTGCTTTTTGCTGGTTTGTTGGTGAGACGATAGAAGAGGGTGGAATCACACCGCAGTAAGCAGGACACCTCGGCCTTGGTCACCATTTGTCAAAATTGTTGTCTTTCACTGTCCCATCGCCTTGAAAGGCTGTGATCGACGCTGTGGCCGCGGGACGGCCGCCTGATGGTCCCCGCGCCCTCTGTACGCGCACACGGACGGTGGCGTTTGCCCGTCAGGGCGTGTGCCTTTGCGGCTGCTAGTGACCTGTGGGCGCAGGTTCTCTGGCTTCGGAAGTGCTTTTTGCTGGCTTTTTGGCGGGACGATAGAAGAGGGTGGAATCACACCGCAGTAAGTCTTTCACTCAGAGCTAAGACTTGTAGTCTTCTCCGATCTATGGAGAACTCTCGGACGGATTCACAAAAGAATTCCCTGTCGGACATCAACGGCGACATTTCCTTCAAGTCCATGCCATCCTGATGCTTTGCCTGTAATTTCACTACCTCCTTGAAGCGGCCGGGCATTAAAACATGGAGGATGGACCAGTTGGATCTTCTTACACTCCCAGGCACTGTCCTGTTTTTCCAAAAGCAATTAATTTCAAAAGTGCCATTCTTCCCACGCTCAGCCTTCCTTACGGTCAAGCTCTCACATCCTTAGGTTGCTATGGGGTATGGCATTGCGATGACAATGCGAGTATGCGGTCCTCCAATGTTTGCGTGAAGTCTCTGCTCTTATTTTGTCAAGTGTGGACATAGCTCTGCAAAACATCTACTAACTTCCATGCCACAGTCCGCACCTGCAGTGATATGTCGCAAGAAGAAATAAAACGTCTGTCATACCCTCCACATCCAATCCATGTTGTTGACAGTTATAAATCTGTGTGGTTCCTTTAGGCTTCCTTCTCTTACAACCCAGCTTTGGTCCTTTCTTCTTTCACCTTTGAGAGAAGGCTCATCTGCCCCTACTCTCTCTTTCAGCCAGCAGACTGTTATCTCATACCATAGGTTGTAAATGTGCTTTCCATAAATTTCAAATCCTGCCTACAGGTCCTCTAGCCACGCATGTCGCATTTAATGTTCCACACAAACAGCTAGATGATTCCAGAGGCTGAACTTATGCGGCCCTGCCGCAACCCGTTCCCAATCTTGAAAACGGCGGTTGATCTGTTTTCTGTTCCCAGCATGTCAACTAACACTTTTCGTGGGACAGACTAGGTGACTTGAAATTCCCAAATAACCCAGCACATTCCATTTATTATCCTCCAAGCAGTTCAAGGCTTTGAAGAGAGTATTCAACATGGCCGACGATGGTGTGACCCCTTGCAGCAGCTTTCCGAGTGACCGATCTGAGAATACTCTTCCTCGAGGCCAAACTCCCGGTCCTGGAATATCAAGAAATCCCTTTGAAGCGAGGAGGACTCTCAGCGAGTTTATAATACGATCAATGTAAAATGATTAAAAAATTTTCTATTTCCCGCCAACATCTCCCTGCGTGGACTCGGTGCGGCTTACTTGGGGCAGCGGCCCAAACAACATGAGAACAAAATAAAATAAAATAATTTAAATTTTATTTTATTTTAATGAAAGTAATAAAATAATTTTATGTCTTGAGTTGACATCATAAAATATTACGGTACTTGCAGAAATGTCTGCAGTGCAAAAGTATCAGGTGCACTTTTCCAACACTTAAGCTGATACAGTCCAGGACAATTCTTAGCGTTTTGTATTTGAAAATGAGGACTGTGTTTTGACGGATGAAACGAAAGGTGCTTTACAAGCCAACTTAGTTAACACAGCCATTGTTATATGTGGGACACCCTGCCCAAAGCCTCTTGTCGTTTAGGATAACGGAAACATTTTATTTATCTCCCACCCCTTTCCAATGCTTTTACAATATGGGATAACTGAAATCCCACAATGACAGGGATAAACCTTTTTTTAATGGATCCCAGCCATTGCCTGCTAGAATTATTTTCTCTATGCGTGTGTCTGAGAGGATAAGACACAGAGGGTAAGTATGTGATGCTAATCTTCTGCAGACTCATAAGTAGAGAAACAAACCATTCAGAAACTCTGTATTGCTATTAAAAACAATGAGTTATGTCTTCATGGTTTCTTTTGTCTCAACATTTATGCTATGTTTAAGTTCTTTGGTTTCATTTCTACTCCATAAAGACAATATCTTTCATTATTTTACATCCACAACTTTACTGAAACTGTATACCAACAGAAGTCATTTCCCTCTTTCCAGCTCATCTGCTAGAGATCTTTAATAACACCAGACACACACAAGTCTCCCCTCTAGTTCAACTCCGTAGAAACATGAGCCTTACATCAGAGCCTTAAAACCTTCCTCTTCCAAAAAGCCTTCAAGGACAGTGGGGTGGATCATTGCCTGTTGAAGAATTGGTTGCCAGGCCAAGAGTATTTCGCATTTTATTGATTTTTAACTGTCAAACTACCTCATCTCTGTGGAAGTATTCAGCCCTCGGCCCAGAGCCGTGTTTTTACACCACTGTTTTTTAAGCAGGTAATGCTGTATGCTGACTGTGACAGCTTTTTTACTTTATGTGTTATTGATGCAACATTTTCTTTAATATATATATATATATTTGGTTTAATTGCTCCCATTGTATTGTTGACGGGCATGCCCCATGGAAGCCGCTCAGAGTCCCTCCAGGAAGATGGGGCGGGGAATAAAAATAAAGATCTTACTGTTGTTATTATTATTATAATCATTATTGATGTGATGGTGGCCATGACTACCCTGCGGACTGCCAGCATGCTTGTGTCCATCCGGTAGGGGTGCGGCCAGGGCCGCTGACGGTTTTCTGTCAGGGAGTGTGCCTTTGTGGCGGCTAGAGACTTTGGAGCTCTGGTCTGGTTGACACAGAAGTCAGTGGGGCTTGGGCCCACATTTCACTAGCAGACGTGAAGAAAACACGCCCTTCCCCTTGGGTGGTGGGGTGTTGGCGTGGGGCCGGTCAACGGTGGCCGGCCCCCCTGGTCAGTGGGGCTTGGGCCCCCTTTTCACTAGCAGCCGTGAAGAAAACACGCCCTTCCCCTTGGGTGGTGGGGTGTTGGCGTGGGGCCGGCCAACGGTGGCCGGGCCCCCTGGTCAGTGGGGCTTGGGCCCCCTTTTCACTAGCAGACGTGAAGAAAACACGCCCTTCCCCTTGGGTGGTGGGGTGGTGACGTGGGTAGAGGCTAAGGTCGCAAAAGCAGAAAACTTTGTGGGTGGGCCGGGCCGGTCTCTCAGGGATGCGTTCCGGCCAACTGTGGCCGGCGCAGGGTGGAGTCTTTGCTGCTGAGATAGACATTGGGGTTCGGATCCCCACGGGGATTTTTTATTTCTGCTTTTTTCTCCATCTCAGCCTACGTGGTCGAGTTTCCCACGATGCATCGCATCTCTCTTCTCTCGCAGCTGTCCTTCTGCACATATTTGGGCAATTTTTCCCAGATCCTTCCTTTGGGGCGGGGTCCTCTGGTTTTCTCTCTCTCTCTCTCTCTCTCTCAGGGATGCGTTCCGGCCAACTGTGGCCAGCGCAGGGTGTGGTCTTTGCTGCCTGCGGATTTTTTCTTTCTTTTCTTTTTGCTGCCTCTCGGCCTACGTGGTCGAGTTTCCCACGATGCATCGCATCTCTCTTCTCTCGCAGCTGTCCTTCCGCACACGTTTGAGCTATTTTGCCCAGATCCTTCCTTTGGGGCGGGGTCCTCTGGTTTTTTTTCTCTCTCTCTCTCTCAGGGATGCGTTCCGGCCAACTGTGGCCGGCACAGGGTGTGGTCTTTGCTGCCTGCGGATTTTTTCTTTCTTCTTTTTTTGCTGCCTCTCGGCCTACGTGGTTGAGTTTCCCACGATGCATCGCATCTCTCTTCTCTCGCAGCTGTCCTTCCGCACACGTTTGAGCTATTTTGCCCAGATCCTTCCTTTGGGGCGGGGTCCTCTGGTTTTTTCTCTCTCTCTCTCTCTCTCAGGGATGCGTTCCGGCCAACTGTGGCCGGCGCAGGGTGTGGTCTTTGCTGCCTGCGGATTTTTTCTTTCTTCTCTTTTTGCTGCCTCTCGGCCTACGTGGTCGAGTTTCCCACGATGCATCGCATCTCTCTTCTCTCGCAGCTGTCCTTCCGTACATATTTGGGCAATTTTTCCCAGATCCTTCCTTTGGGGCGGGGTCCTCTGTTTTTTTTTCTCTCTCTCTCTCTACGGGATGCATGCCGGCCAACTGTGGCCGGCGCAGGGTGGGGTCTTTGCTGCTGAGATAGACATTGGGGTTCGGATCCCCACGGGGATTTTTTCTTTCTGCTTTTTTCTCTATCTTGGCCATTGCGGTTCGGATCACCATGTTGATTTTTTCTTTCTTTTTGCTGCAATTTTTCCCACTCCCCCTGCCAGTGCTTTTAATGGAACCAAACCCTCATGTGTATCTCTGCAGCTAAGCCACCGCCCTACTGCTTTGGGGAAAGGGGCAGGGGTGTGGGATCCATGCCCCCATATGTCTATTTCCGCAGTTAAGCCCATGCCCTGCTGCTTTGGGGAAAGGGGCGGGGGTGTGGGATCCATGCCCCCATATGTCTATTTCCGCAGTTAAGCCCATACCCTGCTGCTTTGGGGAAAGGGGCGGGGGTGGGAGCCGGCCCACGGTGGCCGGCTCCCCAGGGGAGTGGGATCCAAGCCCCCATTTTGCCATCAGGCGATAAATCAAACCAACGTCGCACAAATCTTACATTTCTTGGGAGGGGTAGGGGCTTGACCCCTGTGGTATAATGGCCTCCAATATGGATGCCTGGGGAAAGTCATTGCGCATTGTGGCAGCACAATGTGTCTCTTGGCCAATGGCCTCCAATGCCCTAACATTTTGACAGATTTACGGGCACTGAAACAATGTTACACAAGTAGAAGAAGGACTTTCACAGTGAAGGAACCCCTATTGAACAGGAAATAACAATTCAAAACATACTTTTCCATACTTCTTCCCAATCTTTCATCATTATTGGTCTACCTATATTTCTTGCACATTTTGTCACTGAATTCTTTATTCTTCTGTTTCAGTAGCCAATTCCAACAGTTTATTATATAATTTTGTAATTAGCTTCTTTTCTGACTGTAGAGGAGAGGCATGACTCTTCTCATGGCATTTAAAGGAGTCAAGTTGTTGTGAATGAGTCTTCTGAGGCTGTGAGTGATAATGGTGGGATCAGGAGAGGAAGGAAGAACCCTCGCGAGGAGGGCTCGCTAGAAGATTTACACAGGAAGAGAATTAGGGAGATTGATGAGGAGTCTTCCGAGGAGGATTCATGTGGGGACTTGGGAGGGGATCTTGAGGTGGAAATGGATACTGAGGTGACGGAGGAGGTTGGCATAGATTGGGCACGGGCTCCGGAGGATCTTGGGGAGGAATCTGGGTCCATGGATGCTGTAGATGCTGGAGAGGCTTGGGTATCTTCAGAAGCAGACCCCACATGGCCTGCCTGGAGGAATGAGGGTAGTTCCACAGGTGTGGATAGAGTTGGGTGTGGGCAGGATGATCTTGATTCTGATGAGTTTGGGATGCCTGTTCCTAGGGCTTTGGCTGTTTGGAGCTCAGATTCTGATGAGGAACTTGGGACACCTGATCCTAGGGCGTTGGAAGTTTGGACACCCAAGGAAACCTAAATAAATTGGGGATGTTTGGCCACTATGCTTTGCGTGTGGCAAGGTGTTGCTGGGAGTCATTGGGTTTCCTGTACGTGATTCTGAAGACTGGCTTGGGACTTTGCAACAGATGTAAGTTTGATCCAGGTTATTCTTCAAGGGAGGGCTGGAATTGTGTGGGTTTTCCTGGACTGCACTGTTATTACTATTTTGCATTAGCTGCTGTTCGCCTCCGTTGTCTTGGCTTTTTGTGCCATCCCGTGACGTGGACCTTCTTGTGACGACTTCACCCTTTGGACCTTGGACTGGAACTCAACTTGGCTTATCTCTTCGCTCCCAAACTCGGCTTGGCATCGTTCTCATCTCCGTGGCCGTCTTCTGTTGCTGACTACTGGCTTCATTCCCGACCCTGACGCTGTTTCCTTATCCCGACTTCGGACCGGCTTGACTATGCTACAACACTCTGCTCCTTTAACTCCTGGCTTGGCTTTCGTCTCTGCAGCGGCTTGCCACTAACTCCTCAGCGTCTTCCAGTTTCGCTTGTTTTTGCCACTCCCAGCAAAGAGCTTTTAGCCCGGTTTGGGTTTTTGCTTTAGTTTGGAATTGCTGGTGTACTCCTGGGTTTTGGGAAAGTTTTTGGGGCTTCATAGCTGTTTACCTTTGTTTGTTTTGCCATTTTAAGCCCATTTTGAGCTTTTGGGCTGAGTTCAAGCACTTTATGTTAAATCCAGATTATATCTCTGGTTAATCCGGATTGTATGCCAGTTCATGCTTTTGGCGTTTTTTCTGTTTTGACTGCCTAATAACACTGAAGATTAAGTGTTTTAAGTCCCTGATAATTTACTGAACTGTTTTTGGATTATTACTTAAATAAACTATATTTTGCTCTCAGTTGGCGTCTGACCTTTGACACAAGTTCTTAAATCTATTTATACTCTTTAGGGTCTATGGCAAATCAGATGGATTATTGAAACTCCCCTCTGCTTCCATATCATAGCTTGCTAGCATTCACTTCCAAATAAAGGAAGTCAAACTCAGTTGTTAATACCTTGGAGATTCTCACCAGCTGGAGAGTTGGGAAGACAGATTGACATTTGATATAGACACCGCATATGTGAGAACCCCAGAATATAAATTGGCATTAGGTTTTCCCTTCATTCTGCTGTGGATATACCAATAGCCCAGTGAAAACAAATATTTTGATTTTGATTTAGGAGGCAGATGAGAAATCATGATAAAGTAACTTATTTACTAACTTTTTTGAAGATCACAAGGGAGGGAGGAACAAAATCATTCAACGAATCCCTGAGTCTCAGTAGTAGTACATCCATCAGATTTACTGATACAGGAGCTAACTCAAGATTGGCCAACATGTCATGGGATTAACCTGAGAGGGCCCCTCTGAGATTCAGTTTCTATGATTAACTTTAAAGAGCAATGCACGATCCTTGAGTGCATCCAAATTGGATACAGAGCACAAATGTTTTAAGTTCTTGCTGTCCCTTATTTTGAGAACATTCACTTTTTTTAGCTTTCAAGGCTTCAGGAAGAAACTTGTGAATTATATGTAATTTGAACTGGGATTTTCAAACATCCGTTTTCTCCTTGCAGTTCAGTAGTACTGAGCTAGGACAAATAAAGGATTAGATGCACTTCAACATATAAATAGATCTGGAAATCAAGCCAAGACTGGTGACAGATTTTATCACTCACACACAAAACACAAATGGTAAAAACAGCCCAAAAGCTTTAAACCCTTTTCTGGCCTCTCGAAAGTTTTGTTTGCTTCTTAATATGTATCTTACTTTGATACCATGGCATTGTTTATTGTGTACCATTGTGTTTCCACAGACAGGCTGCTAGCAAAACAAAACTTCAGATATTAAAATCACTAATAGTCCAGCAAACAATGTAGCTGTTTACATGATTAGAATTAGGGTTTTTTTTTAAAGGGGAAATTCTGAAATAACCTTCTAAAAAGGGAATTTTGAAGGTGGTGCTGGATGAAAATGGAATGAGGCATTGAAAAATATACTGTACAGTGGTTGCTGTGAGTTTTTTGGGCTGTATGGCCATGTTCCAGAAGCATCCTCTCCTGATGTTTCACCCACATCTATGGCAGGCATCCTCAGAGGTCGTGAGGTGTATTGGAAACTAAGCAAGGGAGGTTTATATATCTGTGGAAGGTCCAGGGTGGGAGGAAGAACTCTTGTCTGTTGGAGGCAAGTGTGAATGTTGCAATTAATCACCTTGATTAACATTGAAAAGCCTTGTAGCTTCAAAGCCTGGCTGATTCCTGCCTGGGGGAATCCTTTGTTGGGAGGTTAGCTGGCCCTGATTGTTTCATGTCTGGATTTCCCCTGTTTTCAGGGTGTTTTTCTTTATTTACTGTCCTGATTTTAGAGGATTTTTTTAATACTGGTAGCCTGATTTTGTTCATGTTCATGGTTTCCTCTTTTCTGTTGAAATTGTCCACATGCTTGTGGATTTCAATGACTCTATGTAGTCTGACATGGTGGTTGTCAGAGTGGTCCAGCAGTTCTGTGTTTGCAAATAATATACTGTGTCCAAGTTGGTTCCTCAAGTGCTCTGCTATGGCTGACTTCTCTGGTTGAGTTAGTCAGCAGTGCCTTTCATGTTCCTTGATTTGTGTTTGGGCAATGCTGCCTTTGGTGGACCCTATGTAGACTTGTCCACAGCTGTATGGTATACAATACTCCTGCAGAGGTGAGAGGATCCCAACCTGTGTCTAGAAATATTTGTCTCGCTGGGTATCACCATGTTAAAAAAGAAGACCCCCAATTAAGAAGTGAAAGCTCGTAAAAGCAAAAGTCATCCCTGAATGTACAGTAGAGTCTCACTTATCCAACACTCGCTTATCCAACATTCTGGATTATCCAACACATTTTTGTAGTCAATGTTTTCAATACATCGTGATATTTTGGTGCTAAATTCATAAATACAGTAATTGCTACATAGCATTACTGTGTATTGAACTACTTTTTCTGTCAAATTTGTTGTATAACATGATGTTTTGGTACTTAATATGTAAAGTCATAACCTAATTTGATGTTTAATAGGCTTTTCCTTAATCTCTCCTTATTATCCAACATATTCGCTTATCCAACATTCTGCTGGCCCGTTTACGTTGGATAAACAAGACTCTACTGTATTTTGAAAAAAGCCTTCAAGTACCGATAAGTTTCAAAAAGATTCACACTGTTTTTGTTTGCTTATGCAAGGCTTACCTGACATGGTTGCTTCATCTCACTTGTCCAGATGAGTTTTGAATTAGTTCATTAGTTTCAAATGAAAAGTTTGCTGAAACAAATGGAACTGTCCTTTTTTTGTGCTGCATGGGACTTCTCCTTATTTATTCCTTTTTATTTTTGGCTCCGGTATCAAAGTTTCTTTATACCAAAGAAGTAACACATCTACATTGATATATTCCTGTACTTAAATTTGATTTTTTTAAAATATAATTTTTATTGATATCATTTATTACAGAATTAAAATCGGGGTAAATCACTTTGTTGGGGGGAGGGTAGGGGGTAGGTTAAGAGTGGTTGGGAAGAGGGGGAATTGCATGTGGAAGGGAAGGAAGGGGGTGTAGAGGTAAGAGGATTTTGTGGAGTGATTTGGTTTGTGGTGGGGCTTCGTCTCTTGATTCATTTACTGGGTTTCCTGTTCCTTAAGTCGCATCCTCCGCTTGTGCCCTTCTTAATCTTGTATATTCCTAGAAATTTTATATTGGTTTTCTTTTAGGTCCGAGATATAGGTGAATTTTATGTTTTTATTCCAAATCCTTTCCCATTCTTCATACCTGATTGGTCTTCCAATGTCTCTGGCCCATTGAGCCATGCAATCTTTGACATGCTCTGTCTCGGTATTCCACTCCAATAGTTATTTGTAGATTTTTGTGGTCGTCTTATATTTTTTCCCATTCTGAGTCTTTCATCATGAAGCCTACTTGTTTTTCTTTATTGTATTGTTCCTTTATTTGTCTAAAGTGGAGCCATGTTATTTGCTTGAATGACTCCAGAGTTTCTTCCTGAGTTTTTAAAATGTAATTGTTATCTTGTCTTATTAGAATATCTTTGTAAGTTGGCCAGTTCATTTTTCTTTGGTGGCTCTTCTGGATTACTTCCAGTGTCGATAGCCACGTTTTAAGGAACATCCTGTTCTTATATTTCTCCCAGATCTTATTTAAGGGGTCTCTTATTGTGTGATTTCTGAAGATTTTCTTTTCATTTTTGTCTGGGATGCCCCATAAATATAAGTGCCAGCCGGATTTGAGATTGAAACCTTCTAAATCTAAAGTTTTCTTGTTTTTTAGGAAAAGCCAGTCCCTGATCCATGTTAAAGCACAAGACTCGTAATATAGGCGCAGGTCTGGGAGGTTCATTCCACCTCTAATTCTGTCATCTGAGAGGTTTTTAATTTTTATTCTCAGCTTCCTTCCTTGCCATATAAACTTATAAAGATTTTGGCTTCCTGTGTGTTGTATATTGTTTCTATCATGTTCTGAAATTCTGCACTGATATCTAATCTTCTTAGTAAAGCTTTGAGGAAGAACCAGTTTACATTATCGAAAGCCTTTTCTATGTCAAGTGATAGGAAAGCACTTCTTTCTGTTTTGTCACTTCGTAATGTTCGATTAAATTTAAGATGGTTCTGACGTTGTCACTTATTCTTCTATATGGTAAAAAGCCTCACTGCTCTTCTTTTATCCATGTTTTTTTTTTAAATTCATTCTGCTCGCCAGGATATTTGTAAATAATTTATAATCGACATTCAGGAGGGAAATGGGTCTGTAGTTTTTCATGTTTGTTTCTATCGAGTTTCTTTATGGATCATTGTGATTGTTGCTTGCTGCCATGATTGTGGGATCTTACGCTTTGTGAATGAGGTATAAGGGTTTCTTTGAAGGTCTTATAATATGCGGCTGTCAGTCCGTCTGGTCCAGGCGCTTTCTGGGAGTCTAATTTACAGATCACAGCTTTTATTTCTTGGTCCGTAATTTCTTTATTTAGGTCCTTTTTCTGTTCTTCTGTGGTCTTAGTTAATTTTTGTTGATACAAAAACATTGATATTTTGTCCTCTTCTGTTTTTTCTTGTTTGTAAAGTTTGTTGTAAAATAGTCTAAATTGGTTAAGTATGTCTTCTTCTTTTGTAAAGGTTGTCTCGTTAGTTTTTTAAAATGTTAATGTATGACTTTTCTTTTTTCTTTCTCAGCCTCCTTGTCAACCACTTGCCTGGTTTATTTGTGTTGCAGAAGTGGTACTGTTTTATGAATTTTAGTTGTTTCACTCTTTCTTCTTGTTCCCATAGGTCTCTCTGCTTTTGTAGGATTTCTAAATGGTGTTTCAGTTTGTTGTTTTCCGGATTTCCCTTCCATTGTTGTTCTACCTCTCTTATTTTTACCTCTATCTCTTTTTCCTTTGCGTTTGTCAGCTTATTCTTCCAGGCTGAATGTTGCATGAAATAACCACGCATAACTGCCTTCCCTGCATCCCAAAGCATTTGTACGGAGATGTCTGGGGTCGAATTTAAGTCAAAATATTCAGTCAGTAGGTTTCTGAATTTTGTAATGTCTTCTTCCTTTTTCAGTAGACTATTGTCTAGTCTCCATCTTTGAGATTTCTTCTTATGGTTTAGTATTAACTCAATTGGGCAGTGGTCTGAAGTTGTTCTAGCTAAATTTTTTATTAATTTTACTTTGGATGTTAAAGATCTGGATGTCCATGCCATGTCTATTCTAGACCAGCATTTTTGTCTTGCTGAGTAGAAGGTGTAATCTTTCTCTAATTCATGGTGGACTCTCCAGGTGTCCTGCAGATCAAATATTTTGGATATTTTTTAGCGTCTGTGGTAAGTTTCCTGATTTGCTTTCTTTTTTCATCTTCTTATTTTGTGTTCTGTCATATGTTCTATCTACCACCGCGTTATAGTCACCTAAAATCATTAGGTTGTCAAATTCTTGTTTCATTAGCTGTTCTCTAAGTTCTCTGGCGAAGTTGGTTTTTGGGTTATTGGGTGTGTATATGCTGAATATCAATATTTTAGTGTTCTGGATGTCTAATATGACCCCTACCATTCTGCCTTCTTTGTCCTTAAATGCGAGTTTAGAAGAAATTCCCTCTTTAATGTAGATTGCTACCTCTCTCTCTCTCTCTCTCCTTTGCGTAAGAATAGTATTCCCTCCCAATCTCAGGTTGGTTTAGGTATTTCCCGTGCTTTTGTGCAATGCGCGATTCTTGAATAGCCACCACATCATAATTTCCTTTCTTAATTTTATTGAATACTTTATTTCTTTTATTTGGCGAATTTATCCCATTTACATTATTCAAAAACCATTTAATTACCCTATCCGTGTGGGAGTTTTAGTGATCGGCGTGACCTTTCTCTTCTAAGATGTTTTTGGTTGGCACTTCTTTCGGCTTGAAGAGTTGTTCCAGCTCCATTTCAAGTTCCACATTTGTCTTCTCCGGGGAGTCAGTTCGGAGTCTTTTTTTCTTTTCTTTATATCCTGTGTCCAGGTCTTTTCCTTTTTCCCTGTCTTGGTTTAATCTTCTAAGAAATTCATTGGGGGTTTTTTTTTGTATTGATTGACCATCTTTGTTCTTTATAGAAGATTGTTAATCCTTCCGCTTGTTCCCACCTATATCTAATTTGACGTTTCCTTAGTTCCTTTGTTAAATTTGTGTATTTTTTTTTCTTTTTTGTAGAACTGCATTGGGTAGTTCTTTTAATATCGCTATTTTTCTTTCTTTGTAGAGGGTTGGTTTCTAATATTTTCTGAAAGGGCAGTCTAATATTTTCTGAAATTGTTTGTCTTATATCTTCATTTCTTCTATCATGTTTCGGAATCTGAGTTGGAATTCTAATTCCTTTGTTTCTATTCTGTCTTTGTTCTAACTGATCATTTTTAACTTTTATGCTTTCGACCTTTTAGTCTGTTTGTTCTAGGTTGGTCTTCATTTCGGTTCTCAATTCTATTTTTTCTTGTCTTAGTTCTTTGATCTCTTGTTGAATATTGTGAATTTCCCTTTTCATTGTACCTAATTCTTGCTGCATGTCTTTCTTGAAATCCAATAGTTGCTCTTGCGATATTTTTTGTTACATACTTTGTGTTTCTTGCATCTTTTGGAGTTCTCTCATAATATCTCTAAGATATTATAATATCTCTAAGATAATATCTCTTCTTAAAGGTTTCCCTTCATTAGGATCCCTGTCCATTTTTCTATTTGATCTCCCTAGAATATTATTTAATACATTTTTCATTCAAAGGTTTCTATGACCAATAATTTGGTTAGTAGATTGGGGGATGTAAGATGGAAGGAGGAATAAATTAATATTTAATTTGATATTTGATACAGAAAATCAATATTTAATGTTTGATTAAGTTCATTTAGTCATTCGACATTCTTGAATTAACTGGGCTATTTTAAAAATTAATCCTGTCTTGGCTCTTGATTCGGCTCCCTCTTTGCTATTAAGCCCAGATTCTCTTGCCAATCTTTATGAAAAATGTTTAAGAGTGCTTTTCTATTATATTTTAATTTGTGTGTATATATATATATTGACTTTCTCAGTTTATCCCCTGTCTTCTGCGTCCTGGGGGTTTCTATTGTCTTTCCTTGCAGTCCTTCTTTAACTTACATATTTATATATTTTAAAGTTAGAATTATTTTCCAAGTGGGGCAGCTTTAGTGTCGTTTAGCTTATTTTAGCGTATTTTATTTGTTTGGTCTCTTTAACACTTCCGCTGTCGCTGATTTACAACCACGTGATGAGTCTCTTGGAGTCCCCTCCCTCTTCTCGTTACACCTGAAAAGTCTCTCTTCGGTGATGGTAATCTCGCGGGGCTTACGCGGCTCATGCAAGGCACTGTGTGGGGAGGTCTTTGTTGAGTCCCCCTCTCTCCTCTCGCGGGAAGTGCGTCGGTAGACCTGACTCTCACTGGGTCTCAGACTCTTTTTTTTGTCCTGAGGATGGCCTTGAGACTGGCCTTGGAAAGTGCCTTCTTCTGGTGTTTATCCCCCTCTGTATTATCAAGTGGGACGGCGTCTTCAAGGTCAGGGATTCTTTATATTACTGCAGCGCCATTTTGTCCCCCTCAGCCTGGCTTCTGGCGTTTCTCTGCCCCTTAATGTTGCCTTGTTTTTAATCCTTGCCCACTGCTGAAAACATCTAGATTTTCTACCCCCGTTTTGTTTAGATTAGAAATAGAGTCAGGGGGTTTCTGGGGTTTTTGCAGGTACAGTTTCCGTAATTTGGCAAAGTGGGGGGGGGGGGTTTGCTTGTTCCTTTATAACTTTAGGAGTAAGGAAGTAAGGAAACTGAGGTTCTTACTGCTACCTCAGCTCTTCTTTCAACTCCCCCCTTTTCTTCCCTTTGATCTTTGGTGAACGGCGATCCCTCTTGGTTTTAAAAAAAATTGAGCAGCTGGAGATAGGATCTGGAGTGGCCAGGTTCGCCTTTCTACGATCCACTGTACCCTTTCAGCACCTTGTCCCTGGTCTTTGTAGGTGCCCCCCCTTGATGAGGGGGCCCCTTTATAGGCCATCGGGTGGCACCCTGGGTTACGCTGTCTCCCCGCTATGTCAACGCGGGGAGAGGGAGCTTGTGCTCTACCCGATCGCTTCAGAAAGGCTGGTCCGCTAGCAGATCTCTAACGGACCCGTCTCTCCACCATTCGCTCAAACCGGCATAAATCTATTGATTTATGTCTATTTTGTTAATTTTAATCTATAAAACATTCTACTCAGCTCCACATATCCCCATATTTACCATCACCACATTTGCACGCACAGCTATCAGGATCATAGGGACTAACATGCTGGCTTGTCATGGTTTTGAATATGTGTTATCGAAGGCTCGAGTATGCCTGCCATAGATGTGGGTGAAACATCAGGAGAGAATGCTTCAAGAACATGTCCATACAGCCCAGAAAACTCAAAGCAACCCAGTTTTGAATATGCTTTATAATTCTTGATAAGGAGAGGTGATGTTGGGAAAAGAGAATGTTCAACATTTGTGGCTTGGGATAATAACCAGATGTGTATGAAAGAAAATGAACTGTGAGAGCGGCCAATGTCACGACCCAGGCTACAGAGCACCAATAACCATACGCAGAAGCCAGAATCTATCTAATATCTTTATTAAGGAAATATATAAAGTTAGTAAAAGCAAATGTAAAAGATAGTCCAGAAGCAGACCTTTCAGGAAAGGTCAAAATTAGTCCAAGGAAATAATGTCCAATATGAAATATTAAGGTCCAAAGTTGTAATCCAATAACCGAAACACTCACTTTGCCAAGCAAAGTGAGGGGAGATGACAAGGTCCTTTAGTCCATAAAACTTGAGCGTGGCTAGGAAATAACTTGATACTAGAAACAAGGCTTGAACGTGGAACAAGGTAACTAAGAACAAGAACAAGGTCCGTGGAATAACTTGGTAAAATCCGTGAAACAAGGCAAGGATTAGTCCTGGGAAACAAGGCAAGGTCCGCAGGTAAACAAGGCTGGGAAGCAAGGCGAAGGCTGGATAGCAAGGCAAGGCTTGAGCATGAGCGAGGCTTGAATCGGAACGCGCTGTCCAGACACGACTCGCTCCGTAGGCTGACGAATTGACTCCGCGAAGTTGCTACGCGGGCAAAACACCTATATAGAGTCCAACTTTCTCACCAAAGCGGTTCTCTGGGAATCAGAAACGAAAGCTAAACTCTGAGACCAGATGTTAAACTCCTTAAAGATTCTCACGAGAACCAGTGTTAATTGGCAACATTCTTAGCTGCTATCCTCGCACTCCTGCGCGAAGCTGAATCCAAACTTCTCTGTTGTTTACAAAACTCCCGGCGCAAGAACACGGGAGAAGTAGGCTCTGGGGTTGTTTGACATACTTCTGGGGCACAACTTTCTTGCAGGTGCAAGGTTCCCAGATCTGCCTGGGAAAGATCTGGCTGAGAGGAATCCAGTTCAGACTGGGAAGGTAAAAAACCCAAGTTTTCATCTTCATCAGGAATTACAATGTCCTGAGCAGGACTACAAGGCCCATGGTTCATCACACTATCCCCCTCCTCAGGGCCCCTCCCAAACTGGGATCCTCTCCCCGAGGCGCGAGGTCGCGGTTTGGTGGGATAGGTCAGATGAAAGCGACGGGTTAGATCAGGAGCATGGACTGTGGAGGCATCTTCCCAAGAGCGTTCCTCAGGCCCAAAACCCACCCAGTCAATGAGATATTGTAGGCGGCGGCGATGAAAGCGAGAATCCAAAATGTCCTCAACCTCGAACTCCTCCTCCCCATTCATCAAAACAGGAGGGGGGGCCGGTTGGTCTGTATCAGGACGCACACCATCCGCCGGAAGGAGCAGGGAACGGTGAAACACTGGGTGGATGCGCATTGAACGCGGAAGTTGGAGTTTGAAAGTCACGGGGTTTAATTGCGCCACCACTGGATAGGGGCCGATGAAACGGGCATCTAACTTCCGGCAAGGGCGGTGGGAGGGCAGAAAGCGAGTGGACAGAAAAACCCGATCTCCTACCTTGATTTCAGGGCCCGGCTGGCGGTGTTTGTCAGCGTGGCGTTTATAGTCCTCTTTGGCTTGGTCCAGTTGCTGGAGCAAAAGTTGTTGCACCGCTGTGAGTTCCTGCAACCAATCCTCTGCTGCGGGAACTTCTGAAGTTTCAATGACAGGGGGAAAGAAACGTGGATGGAAGCCGTAGTTTGCAAAGAACGGCGTTTCTTTTGTAGAAGCTTGAACTCCATTATTGTAGGCAAACTCAGACAGTGGTAACAGAGAAGCCCAATTGTCCTGTTGGTAGTTTACATAACAGCGAAGATACTGCTCCAAAGTGGCATTGGTGCGCTCCGTTTGCCCATCTGTTTGGGGATGATGAGCTGAAGATAAGCGAGAGTCTATGCCCAGTAGTTTTTGTAGTGCCTTCCAAAAACGAGAGGTGAATTGAGATCCACGGTCTGTGACTAAACTCTTGGGCAATCCATGTAGTCTGAAAACATGCTGAAGAAATAGATCCGCAGTTTCTTTGGCCGTGGGGAGGCCTTCGCAGGGAATGAAATGGGCTAACTTGGTGAAAAGGTCCACCACCACTAAGATCGTGGTGAATCCACAGGAAGGTGGTAGGTCAGTGATGAAATCCGCGGAAATTATTTCCCATGGGCGAGATGGGGTAGGAAGGGGGTGTAAAAGCCCTGAGGGCTTTTCCCTTCGTATCTTGGAGCGCTGGCATACTGGGCAGGTGTTGACATATTTTTCTACATCCTTGCGGATCTTGGGCCACCAAAAATCCCTTAGGATCAAATGCATAGTTTTAAATAGTCCGAAGTGTCCTGCTGGTTTGCAGTCATGACACAGGCGAAGCGCTTTTTCCCTGCCCGGTCCGGGTGGGATATAAACATGATTTCTATAGCAGAGCAGCCCATCTTTAAGCGAAAAGGGAAAATGCAGACCTTGGCGAAGTTGGTCCTGCGCCCAGGCATCTGCTTGCTGACTAGCCCTGATTTCTTGAGCACAGATGGGTCCTGGAGTAGGGGAAGTTGAACCAATGGGAATGGATTTGGTGTTCCCCACCGTGAGCGTGGCAAAGTTCTCGGGTTGTAGCAGTTGGGATTCAAAGGTCTCCTTGCGTCCTGCAGCGTATTCCGGTTTACGTGACAGGGCGTCTGCTTGCTTGGTTTGGGCTGGGGTCACATAATGGATCTGGAAGTTGAAACGTTCAAAGAATAAAGCCCAACGTTGCTGCCTCTGGTTTAGTTTGCGGGCAGTTCTTAGGTGTTCTAGATTACGATGATCAGTGTGGACTTCAATGGGAAATTTGGCCCCTTCTAGCCAATGTCTCCAAGTTTCAAAAGCTGCCTTTATGGCCAGTAGTTCTTTTTCCCAAATGGTATAATTCTTCTCTGGTGTGGTTAGTTGACGGGAGTAAAAGGCACAGGGATGAAGGTGGTCTCCCACCGGTTGTAAGAGTACAGCCCCAATTGCCACATCCGAGGCGTCCGCTTGCACAACAAAAGGGGTTCCAGGATCTGGGTGCTGTAGAATTGGCTGGGACGTGAATAATTTCTTTAGTTGCTGGAACCCTTTCTCTGCTTGATCAGTCCAGCGGAAGGGCTGTTTTCCACGGATGCAGCTAGTGATTGGGTCAGACCAGTGGGCAAAATCTGGAATGAACTTGCGGTAATAATTCGCGAACCCCAAGAAACGCTGCACCTCTTTCTTGTTAGTTGGCGCCCGCCATTCCAATACTGCTGAAACCTTGGCTGGATCCATGGAGAGCCCTAAAGGCGAGATGCGGTAACCAAGGAAATCTACCTCTTGTAGATCAAAGGCGCATTTTTCCAGTTTGGCATAAAGTCCATGATCCCGCAATCGTTGTAACACCATTTTGACGTGGTTCTCATGTTCTGATTGTGATCTAGAAAACACCAAAAAATCGTCCAGGTAGATTATCAAGAACCTGTCCAGATAGTCCTGAAAAATGTCATTGACAAAATGCTGGAACGTTGCGGGGGCTCCGCATAACCCGAAATTCATAACTCGGGACTCGAATAATCCGAATTTGGTCTGGAAGGCGGTCTTCCACTCGTCCCCTTCCCTGATGCGAACTAAGTTGTAAGCCCCCCGAAGATCCAGCTTGGTGTAAACCTTGGCTCCTCGAAGCCGATCCAGTAGATCCGAGATTAAGGGCAGGGGATAGCTGTTCCGCTTGGTGATATTGTTCAATGCTCTGTAGTCCACCACCAATCGTAGTTCCCCTGACTTCTTCTTCACAAACATCACTGGAGAGGCGGCTGGGGATTGAGAGGGTCTGATGAATCCCTTGCGAAGGTTTGTCTCTAGGAATTCCCTGAGAGCTTCTTGCTCTGGTTCAGTCAGGGAGTAGAGATGCCCTCGCGGGATCGGGGCCCCCTCCACCAAGTCAATGGCACAGTCATAAGGTCTATGTGGGGGTAATTTCTCGGCTTCTTTCTCATTGAATACATCCCAATACTCGGAGTACTTCTTTGGCAAGGTGATGATGGGCTCGGTGTCTGTGGCATGGCATACCTTGGCTACGAGGCAATGGTTTTGGCAGTACGGTGAAGCAAACTGCAGTTCTCTGTTGGACCAGGAGATGTTAGGGTCGTGGAGAGTCAGCCATGGAATTCCCAGAATCACAGGGAAATGGGGAACCTCGGTAACAAAGAAGGAAATCTCTTCCATATGTTCTCTTATCCACATCCTGGTGGGTTCCGACCATTGACTTACGGGGCCCGTCTTGAGGGGGCGGCCGTCTATGGCTTGCACCACACGGGCATTCTTGAAATCATGATATTGTAATCCCAGAGAGTCGGCATACTCTCTATCAATGAAGTTGTTGGTAGCTCCAGAGTCTATCATGGCGTGGATCATGACGGGTCCCCTTTTTGCTGACCATAATGTGACCACGAGAAGGAACAGGACCCCGGTTGGCGGCTCTTGAATGGATTTTTTGACCGGGTTGGCGAGCCTCTCTACACCCGGTCGTTGGCTTCCCCCGCCGGCTGTGTGCCAGTCGGCTCAGACGTCTTCGTCTCCGTGGAGGACGCCGCCGCAAGCCGGGCGGCAGGCTTCCCCTTGGCTGGGCACTCTCTGGCGAAGTGGCCCCCGTTCCCGCAGTACCAACAGAGGTTTAAGCGTTGACGACGGGCCTTCTCGGCGGCATCTAGTCTGGGACGCACATTGCCCAACTGCATCGGCACCTCCTCGCCTCCTCTGGGGTATGGGGTTGGCGGTGGGGGTCTCCACACTGGACGTGGCTGAACGCTGGCGGGAGCGGGGGGTTTTGCCCCGGCTCTACTGCCCTGGCCTCGAACCCACTGTTTCCTGTTGGCAATCATGACTTCAGCCCGTAAACATTGATCAATGAGTGCCTCGAGGGTCTGGGGAGGATCCACCTTGGAGATTTCTTCCAGCATTTCAATGTTGAGACCCTCCCGGAATTGTCCTCTGAGGGCTACATCGTTCCAGCCGGTGTTGTGGGCCAGCACTCGGAACTCGGCTATATACTGAGACATAGGTCTGTCTCCTTGGAAAAGGCGACGGAGTTTGTGGCCGGCTGCCTCCAAATTGTCCTCGATTCCCCAAGTCTCCTTGAGGTGGTCCAAGAAATGTTGCGCTGATCTTAGGTGTGGAGAGGCTTGGTCGAACAGTGCCGTCGCCCAGTTGGCCGCTGGCCCGTCTAGAAGACTGTAAACCCATGCCACTTTGATGTCTTCTTGGGGAAACTCGGCATCACGGGCCTCTAGATAAGCTTGACATTGGCGACGGAAAACATGAACCTTGGAAGCTTCTCCAGTAAACTTGGTAGGCAACGCCATGGCCGGGAGGCGGATTCCGCGCTCCCGCAAGCCCTTTATTTCTCCATCCTGGGCGTTGAGTCTGTCGCGGATGCGATCCACTTCGTCCTTGCTGATGGTGTAGCTCAGTGGCTGCCCACCGGGTACGGTTCCGGTAGACATTCTGGCCAAGGTTAATTGGTGCTTAGGGTGGCGGAGTCAAACTGTCACGACCCAGGCTACAGAGCACCAATAACCATACGCAGAAGCCAGAATCTATCTAATATCTTTATTAAGGAAATATATAAAGTTAGTAAAAGCAAATGTAAAAGATAGTCCAGAAGCAGACCTTTCAGGAAAGGTCAAAATTAGTCCAAGGAAATAATGTCCAATATGAAATATTAAGGTCCAAAGTTGTAATCCAATAACCGAAACACTCACTTTGCCAAGCAAAGTGAGGGGAGATGACAAGGTCCTTTAGTCCATAAAACTTGAGCGTGGCTAGGAAATAACTTGATACTAGAAACAAGGCTTGAACGTGGAACAAGGTAACTAAGAACAAGAACAAGGTCCGTGGAATAACTTGGTAAAATCCGTGAAACAAGGCAAGGATTAGTCCTGGGAAACAAGGCAAGGTCCGCAGGTAAACAAGGCTGGGAAGCAAGGCGAAGGCTGGATAGCAAGGCAAGGCTTGAGCATGAGCGAGGCTTGAATCGGAACGCGCTGTCCAGACACGACTCGCTCCGTAGGCTGACGAATTGACTCCGCGAAGTTGCTACGCGGGCAAAACACCTATATAGAGTCCAACTTTCTCACCAAAGCGGTTCTCTGGGAATCAGAAACGAAAGCTAAACTCTGAGACCAGATGTTAAACTCCTTAAAGATTCTCACGAGAACCAGTGTTAATTGGCAACATTCTTAGCTGCTATCCTCGCACTCCTGCGCGAAGCTGAATCCAAACTTCTCTGTTGTTTACAAAACTCCCGGCGCAAGAACACGGGAGAAGTAGGCTCTGGGGTTGTTTGACATACTTCTGGGGCACAACTTTCTTGCAGGTGCAAGGTTCCCAGATCTGCCTGGGAAAGATCTGGCTGAGAGGAATCCAGTTCAGACTGGGAAGGTAAAAAACCCAAGTTTTCATCTTCATCAGGAATTACAATGTCCTGAGCAGGACTACAAGGCCCATGGTTCATCACAAGGATGGTGTTGACTAATGGAATAATATATTAGCTAATTAAAATGGAGTTTAAGATATTTTTGTACCTTCTTCTTCTTCTTCTTCTTCTTCTTCTTTCATTTCTTAAGTCTAAGAGCTAATTCTCTCATATATTTTTGTTCTTAGGGCGTTTGAATTACCCATATCCAGGAACTGACAATCTTCTAATGTTGAATGGTAAGTGCAAATCTTCTAGCAATTTATTTGTCATCAGATTAAGTTTGAAGTTTTACTTCTCTGTTTGCATTCTCTGTGAATTCAAATAAGATGTCTTTTTAGAAACCATAATCATCTTCCTTTAAAAAAAAACAAAAACCCTAACTTTCAACAGTATTGTATAGTCATATTTTCATAATGCAGATCAGGTTCCCTTCTCAGTGAACATAATGTATTTTCTTTGGATGATAATGTTAACATCACCCCAAGGGATCTTTTACTCCGTTTCAGTAGCAGCGGGTTCTACAATGCGCTCTGTATTTTGTGGAGCCAATTTTTCCCAGGATCTGGGCTACACTGACCACAAATGCAGCACATTTTTTAACAACTTGGACTTTCTTGGGACTTTTAAAAGCGCTGTATCGCCCTTTATGTACGTTGCAGCTCACAGTGGCAGTGTGCGTTTTGTGGCTACTGTGGCCTCAGGCCGGCTTCTCACTGCAATATCGTTGAGAAGGGCCCTGAGAGAAATTATTTTTATTGATGCTGCTGCCACCTGAATTTGTGTATGCTGTTTAAGGGGATCCGATTTAAAACAAAATTGTTTGGATATCAGCAATTGATAACAGCAGAATTCTGAGATCTACCAAACCACCTTCACATTTACAATTGTGATTAGAACAGGATGAAAATTTGAGAGCTTCTTTAAAATGAAAAACTCACCAGAATTCCTCTTATATACTGAAAGTATATCCACCCGTTATTTCATGATCACTACAATACTACTGAAATCAGCAGTGCTTCAAATTGTTGTTAAACTAATGAAGATGCATTTTTATAGATACAATGTTGTCAATGGAAACAGATCATTCATTATTTTGGGTTGCTGTGAGTTTTTCTGTTGAATTATTTTATTCATACATTGGTGAACATTTATTCCACCTTTTTTCTAAAAAAAAACCCCTCTATCGTGGAAACTTTACAATCCATAAAACAGAATAGAATTCATACAGAAGCGTTCCTATCCACAACTCTAATCGAACAGCAGAAAAAAAGTAGCAGAAAACAAATTCTTTGAAAGGTTAATTAAAAGCTTTAGAGAATAAAAGAATAAAATATTCCCTTACTATCTAATTAGTTAGAAAACAACTTCAGGCAGGCACTATTCAATATTTCCATAACTTCACCTGCCTTAGTTGAAAACTGAGGGATACGATTAAATGTAATTTGTGTTTTACTGTTTCCTTATTACCAATCACTAATCGTCCACTTCCAACAGTTGTATGTAATTAAGGGACAGGTGAACAAAATAGCATCATGTGAAACCTTATGCCATCAGTGACTTGTCACAGAACAATAATATTCCAGTGCTACCTTCTGGAACCAGTTAGGCAACTTGGAGGGCATCCGATTTTTTGGAGGATGATCCAGAGAGCACTGTGATTCACTGTGTTGAATGCCTTTGTAAGGTCAATAAATGCCATGTACAGAGTTTGATTTTGTTTGCTGGATTTTTCTTGAAGCTGTCATACAGTGAAGATCATTTCCACTGTTGCTCTGGAGAGGTGGAAGCCATTATAGGATTCTAGGAGGATGTCTTCTGAGATAGGTAGAAGACAGTTAGCAAGGATTCTTGCAAGGATTTTCTGAGTGGAGGTTAAAATGGAGATAGCTCAATAGTTTCCACAGTCTGTTCTTTTCCCCTTTTTGGAAAGGTTGATGATGGTGGTGTCTTTGAAATCTGCTGGTATTTTCTCGGTCACCCACACTTTTTCAATGAGCTGGTGGAGTTGTTGTGTCAGCTCAGGTCCACCCTTTTTAAAGCATAGATATTTTTCATAGCAGCACAGTTGGTGTCTGTCTATAACAACGTCTGTTATTAAACTTCATTATGCTGATGATAATTTAATCTGTGCTCATTCAGATGAAGACCTACAAGCCACTCTTTACAGAAGCGTACAAAAAGCTTTGCCTCTCACTGAACACTGAGAAAGCCAAATTTCTCTTTCAGCAGGCACCAGCCAATCCCTCTGCAATGCCAGAAATACAGCCTAATGGTGTAATGTTAGAAAGTGTTGACCATTTCCGCTACCTTAGCAGCCACCTCTCCACAAAAGTCAGTATCAACACTGAAATACAACACTGTCTGAACTCTGTGAGTGCAGCATTTTTTTGAATGAAACAGAGAGTAGATGTGCATTTGAGACTTAACCTTGTTCCGTTTCCTGCCCCAGCTTTTGGCGAAGCCCTGATCTGTTTTTGTCTGACCTCCCGAAATCAGAAAGTCAGACATTTGTTTTGTTTTTGTTTTTGTTTTTTCAAAGGGGGGAAGGTGCCAGCCAAGACCACAGCACCAGCTGGCACCACTCCAACACCTGGTAAGGAGCCGGGAAAAGGGAGAGGGGGGAGACTCAGGAAGACCGAGCCATCCCCAACCTCCCCCCCCCCCCCCAGCCAGGCCTGTGCGTGTAGGGCCAAAGCCTGCACCCATAGGCCTGGCCACTTGGCCTACGGGTGCACGCTTTGCGCCTAAGCACCTGCCAAGCCCAGGTGCAGGTTAACCGGCTTTTGCACCCAGGCCTCACAGGGGCGGGTGCATAGGTCCAGAGCCTGCACCTGTAAGCCCCGGAGCTTTGGGCCTACAGGTGCAGGCTTTGGGCCAGACCTCGCAGGGCCTATAGCCGATTGCTGATTAAAGAGTGGTCCTTACTCAGCAATCGGCTGTAGGCCCTGCAAGGCCCGGTGCATAGGCGCAAAGTCTGCACCCATAGGCCTAAAGCTCCTGGGCCTATGGGTGCAGACTTTGGGCCATGCCTAGCCAGGCCTCGCAGGGCCTACAGCTGATTGGAGTAAGACCATAAGAGTAGACCATACTCTGCAGTCGGCTGCATACTCTGCAGTCGGCTGAAGAACTGAAAATTGAATGTTGGTGATAGGAAAAGAGATGTAAAGCTAACCTTACAAACTGGTATAGAAACTGAGAACTGGGAGACCCTGACCCTTGGGCGTTCTAACTGGAGATCAGCTGTTACCAGGAGCCCTTGGTGGCACAGTGAGTTAAACCACTGAGCTGCGGAACTTGCTGACCGAAAGGTTGGTGGTTTGAATTCGTGGAGTGAGGAGAGCTCCTGCTGTTAGCCCCAGCTTTTGCCAGCCTAGCAGTTCGAAAACATGCAAATATGAGTAGAACAATAGTTACCACTCCAGTGGGAAGGTAACAGTGGTCATGCTGGCCACATATCCTTGAAGGCATCTACGGAAAACAGTGGCTCTTTGACGTAAAAATGGAGATTAATACCACTTGACTATACTTAATGTCAAGGGGAAACCTTTACCTTTACCAGTTGTTACCCATAGTGCTGTGGAATTCGAAGAAGCACGGATGGACGGTTAAAGAGAGAAATATATCAAGAAGAAAGCACATCAAGCCAACCCCTGTCAGGACCACCTTCCATTTGGAAATGGATGCCCTCATTGCAAAAGAACATGCAGATCCAGAATAGGTCTCTGCAGTCACCTATTGTCACGACCCAGGCTGCAGAGCACCAATAACCATACACAGAGGCCAGAATCTATCTAATATCTTTATTGTAGGAATATATAAAGTTAATAAAACAAGTGTAGAAAATAGTCCAGAATTAGACCTTTCAGGAAAGGTCAGAATTAGTCCAAAAAAGCAATGTCCAATAAGAAATATTAAGGTCCAAAGTTGTAATCCAATAACCGAAACACTCACTTTGCCAAGCAAAGTGAGGGGAGATGACAAGGTCCTTTAGTCCATGAAACTTGAGCGAGGCTAGGAAATAACTTGATACTTGAAACAAGGCTTGAACGTGGAACAAGGTAACTAAGAACAAGAACAAGGTCCGTGGAATAACTTGATAAATCCGTGGAACAAGGCAAGGATTGATCCTGGGAAACAAGGCAAAGTCCGTAGATAAACAAAGGCTGGGAAGCAAGGCGAAGGCTGGATAGCAAGGCAAGGCTTGAGCAGGAGCGAGGCTTGAACCGGAGCGCGCTGTCCAGACACAACTCGCTCCGTAGGCTGACGAATTGACTCCGCGAAGTTACTACGCGGGTAAAACACCTAAATAGAGTCTAGCTTCCCGCCGAAGCAGTTCTCTGGGAATCAGAACCGAAAGCTAACTCTGAGACCAGATGTGAGACTCCCCAAAGATTCTCACGAGAAGCAGTCTTAATTGGCCACATTCTTAGCTGCAATCCTCGCACTCCTGCGCGAAGCTGAATCCAAACTTCTCTGTTGTTTACAAAACTCCCGGCGCAAGAATACGGGAGAAGTAGGCTCTGGGCTTGTTTGACATACTTCTGGGAGACAACTTTCTTGCAGGTGCAAGGTTCCCAGATCTGCCTGGGAAAGATCTGGCTGAGAGGAATCCAGTTCAGACTGGGAAGGTAAAAAACCCAAGTTTTCATCTTCATCAGGAATTACAATGTCCTGAGCAGGACTACAAGGCCCATGAGTCATCACACTATCCCCCTCCTCAAGGCCCCTCCCAAACTGGGGCCCTCTCCCCGAGGCGCGAGGTCGCGGCTTGGCGGGATAGGTCTGATGAAAGCGACGGGTTAGATCAGGAGCATGGACTGTGGAGGCGTCTTCCCAAGAGCGTTCTTCAGGGCCAAAACCCACCCAGTCAATGAGATATTGTAGGCGGCGGCGGTGAAAGCGAGAATCCAAAATGTCCTCAACCTCGAACTCCTCCTCCCCATTCATCAAAACAGGAGGGGGGGCCGGTTGGTCTGTATCAGGACGCACACCATCCGCCGGAAGGAGCAGGGAACGGTGAAACACTGGGTGGATGCGCATTGAACGCGGAAGTTGGAGTTTGAAAGTCACGGGGTTTAATTGCGCCACCACTGGATAGGGGCCAATGAAACGGGCATCTAACTTCCGGCAAGGGCGGTGGGAGGGCAGAAAGCGAGTGGACAGGAAAACCCGATCTCCTACCTTGATTTCGGGGCCCGGCTGGCGATGTTTGTCAGCGTGGCGTTTATAGTCCTCCTTGGCTTGGTCCAGTTGCTGGAGCAAAAGTTGTTGCACCGCTGTGAGTTCCTGCAGCCAATCCTCTGCTGCGGGAACCTCTGAAGTTTCAATGACAGGGGGAAAGAAACGTGGATGGAAGCCGTAGTTTGCAAAGAACGGCGTTTCTTTTGTAGAAGCTTGAACTCCATTGTTGTAGGCAAACTCAGACAGTGGTAACAGAGAAGCCCAATTGTCCTGTTGATAGTTTACATAACAGCGAAGATACTGTTCCAAAGTGGCATTGGTGCGCTCCGTTTGCCCATCTGTTTGGGGATGATGAGCTGAAGATAAGCGAGAGTCTATGCCCAATAGTTTTTGTAGTGCCTTCCAAAAACGAGAGGTGAATTGAGATCCACGGTCTGTGACTAAACTCTTGGGCAATCCATGTAGTCTGAAGACATGTTGAAGAAATAAATCCGCAGTTTCCTTGGCCGTGGGGAGGCCTTCGCAGGGAATGAAATGGGCTAACTTGGTGAATAGGTCCACCACCACTAAGATCGTGGTGAATCCACAGGAAGGTGGTAGGTCAGTGATGAAATCCGCGGAAATTATTTCCCATGGGCGAGATGGGGTAGGAAGGGGGTGTAAAAGCCCTGAGGGCTTCTCCCTTCGTATCTTGGAGCGCTGGCATACTGGGCAGGTGTTGACATATTTTTCCACATCCTTGCGGATCTTGGGCCACCAAAAATCCCTTAGGATCAGATGCATAGTTTTAAATAGTCCGAAGTGTCCTGCTGGTTTGCAGTCATGACACAGACGAAGCGCTTTTTCCCTGCCCGGTCCGGGTGGGATATAGACATGATTTCTATAGCAGAGCAGCCCATCTTTAAGCGAAAAGGGGAAATGCAGACCTTGGCGAAGTTGGTCCTGCGCCCAGGCATCTGCTTGCTGACTAGCCCTGATTTCTTGAGCACAGATGGGTCCTGGAGTAGGGGAAGTTGAACCAATGGGAATGGATTTGGTGTTCCCCACCGTGAGCGTGGCAAAGTTCTCAGGTTGTAGCAGTTGGGATTCAAAGGTCTCCTTGCGTCCTGCAGCGTATTCCGGTTTACGTGACAGGGCGTCTGCTTGCTTGGTTTGGGCTGGGGTCACATAATGGATCTGGAAGTTGAAACGTTCAAAGAATAAAGCCCAACGTTGCTGCCTCTGATTTAGTTTGCGGGCAGTTCTTAGATGTTCTAGATTACGATGATCAGTGTGGACTTCAATGGGAAATTTGGCCCCTTCTAGCCAATGTCTCCAAGTTTCAAAGGCTGCCTTTATGGCCAGTAGTTCTTTTTCCCAAATGGTGTAATTCCTCTCTGGTGTGGTTAGTTGACGAGAATAAAAGGCACAGGGGTGGAGGTGATCTCCCACCGGTTGTAAGAGTACAGCCCCAATTGCCACATCAGAGGCGTCCGCTTGCACCACAAAAGGGGTTCCAGGATTTGGGTGCTGTAGAATTGGCTGGGAGGTGAATAGTTTCTTTAGTTGCTGGAACCCTTTCTCTGCTTGATCAGTCCAGCGGAAAGGCTGCTTTCCACGGATGCAGCTAGTGATGGGGTCGGACCAGCGGGCAAAATCTGGAATGAACTTGCGGTAGTAGTTCGCGAACCCCAAGAAACGCTGCACCTCTTTCTTGTTAGTTGGCGCCCGCCATTCCAATACTGCTGAAACTTTGGCTGGATCCATGGAAAGCCCTAGAGGCGAGATGCGGTAACCAAGGAAATCTACCTCTTGTAGATCAAAAGCGCATTTTTCCAGCTTGGCATAAAGTCCATGATCCCGCAATCGTTGTAACACCATTTTGACGTGGTTCTCATGTTCTGATTGTGATCTGGAAAACACCAAAAAATCGTCCAGGTAGATTATCAAGAACCTGTCTAGATAGTCCTGAAAAATGTCATTGACAAAATGCTGGAACGTTGCGGGGGCTCCGCATAAACCGAAATTCATAACTCGGGACTCAAATAATCCGAATTTGGTCTGGAAGGCGGTCTTCCACTCGTCCCCTTCCCTGATGCGAACTAAGTTGTAAGCCCCCCGAAGATCCAGCTTGGTGTAAACCTTGGCTCCTCGAAGCCGATCCAGTAGATCCGAGATTAAAGGCAGGGGATAGCTGTTCCGCTTGGTGATATTGTTCAATGCTCTGTAGTCCACCACCAAGCGTAGTTCCCCTGACTTCTTCTTCACAAACATCACTGGGGAGGCGGCTGGGGATTGAGAGGGTCTGATGAATCCCTTGCGAAGGTTTGTCTCTAGGAATTCCCTGAGAGCTTCTTGCTCTGGTTCAGTCAGGGAGTAGAGATGCCCTCGCGGGATCGGGGCCCCCTCCACCAAGTCAATGGCACAGTCATAAGGTCTATGTGGGGGTAATTTTTCGGCTTCTTTCTCATTGAATACATCCCAATACTCGGAGTACTTCTTTGGCAAGGTGATGATGGGCTCGGTGTCTGTGGCATGGCATACCTTGGCTACGAGGCAATGGTTTTGGCAGTACGGTGAAGCAAACTGCAGTTCTCTGTTGGACCAGGAGATGTTAGGGTCGTGGAGAGTCAGCCATGGAATTCCCAAAATCACAGGGAAATGGGGAACCTCGGTAACAAAGAAGGAAATCTCTTCCATATGTTCCCTTATCCACATCCTGGTGGGTTCCGACCACTGACTTACGGGGCCCGTCTTGAGGGGACGGCCGTCTATGGCTTGCACCACACGGGCATTCTTGAAATCATGATATTGTAATCCCAGAGAGTCGGCATACTCTCTATCGATGAAATTGTTGGTAGCTCCAGAGTCTATCATGGCGTGGATCATGACGGGTCCCCTTTTTGCTGACCATAATGTGACCACGAGAAGGAACAGGACCCCGGTTGGCGGCTCTTGGATGGATTTTTTGACCGGGTTGGCGAGCCCCTCTACACCCGGTCGTTGGCTTCCCCCGCCGGCTGTGTGCCAGTCGGCTCAGACGCCTTCGTCTCCGTGGAGGACGCCGCCGCAAGACGGGCGGCAGGCTTCCCTTTGGCTGGGCACTCTCTGGCGAAGTGGCCCCCGTTCCCGCAGTACCAGCAGAGGTTTAAGCGTTGACGACGGGCCTTCTCGGCGGCATCTAGTCTGGGACGCACATTGCCCAACTGCATCGGCACCTCCTCGCCTCCTCTGGGGTATGGGGTTGGCGGTGGGGGTCTCCACACCGGACGTGGCTGAACGCTGGCGGGAGCGGGGGGTTTTGCCCTGGCTCTACTGCCCTGGCCTCGAACCCACTGTTTCCTGTTGGCAATCATGACTTCAGCCCGTAAACATTGATCAATGAGTGCCTCGAGGGTCTGGGGAGGATCCACCTTGGAGATTTCTTCCAGCATTTCAATGTTGAGACCCTCCCGGAATTGTCCCCTGAGGGCTACATCGTTCCAGCCAGTGTTGTGGGCCAGCACTCGGAACTCGGCTATATACTGAGACATAGGTCTGTCTCCTTGGAAAAGGCGACGGAGTTTGTGACCGGCTGCCTCCAAATTGTCCTCGATTCCCCAAGTCTCCTTGAGGTGGTCCAAGAAGTGTTGCGCTGATCTTAGGTGTGGAGAGGCTTGGTCGAACAGTGCCGTCGCCCAGCTGGCCGCTGGCCCGTCTAGAAGACTGTAAACCCATGCCACTTTGATGTCTTCTTGGGGAAACTCGGCTGCACGGGCCTCCAGATAAGCTTGACATTGGCGACGGAAGACATGAACCTTAGAAGCTTCTCCAGTAAACTTGGTTGGCAACGCCATGGCCGGAAGACGAACTCCGCGTTCCTTCAAACCCCTTATTTCTCCATCCTGTGCATTGAGCTTATCACGGATTCGGTCCACCTCTTCCTTGTCGATGGTGTAGGTAATCGGCTGGCCGCTCGGCCCAGGTACGGTTCCGGTAGACATTCTGGCCGAGGTTAATTGGTGCTTAGGGTGGCGGAGTCAAACTGTCACGACCCAGGCTGCAGAGCACCAATAACCATACACAGAGGCCAGAATCTATCTAATATCTTTATTGTAGGAATATATAAAGTTAATAAAACAAGTGTAGAAAATAGTCCAGAATTAGACCTTTCAGGAAAGGTCAGAATTAGTCCAAAAAAGCAATGTCCAATAAGAAATATTAAGGTCCAAAGTTGTAATCCAATAACCGAAACACTCACTTTGCCAAGCAAAGTGAGGGGAGATGACAAGGTCCTTTAGTCCATGAAACTTGAGCGAGGCTAGGAAATAACTTGATACTTGAAACAAGGCTTGAACGTGGAACAAGGTAACTAAGAACAAGAACAAGGTCCGTGGAATAACTTGATAAATCCGTGGAACAAGGCAAGGATTGATCCTGGGAAACAAGGCAAAGTCCGTAGATAAACAAAGGCTGGGAAGCAAGGCGATGGCTGGATAGCAAGGCAAGGCTTGAGCAGGAGCGAGGCTTGAACCGGAGCGCGCTGTCCAGACACAACTCGCTCCGTAGGCTGACGAATTGACTCCGCGAAGTTACTACGCGGGTAAAACACCTAAATAGAGTCTAGCTTCCCGCCGAAGCAGTTCTCTGGGAATCAGAACCGAAAGCTAACTCTGAGACCAGATGTGAGACTCCCCAAAGATTCTCACGAGAAGCAGTCTTAATTGGCCACATTCTTAGCTGCAATCCTCGCACTCCTGCGCGAAGCTGAATCCAAACTTCTCTGTTGTTTACAAAACTCCCGGCGCAAGAATACGGGAGAAGTAGGCTCTGGGCTTGTTTGACATACTTCTGGGAGACAACTTTCTTGCAGGTGCAAGGTTCCCAGATCTGCCTGGGAAAGATCTGGCTGAGAGGAATCCAGTTCAGACTGGGAAGGTAAAAAACCCAAGTTTTCATCTTCATCAGGAATTACAATGTCCTGAGCAGGACTACAAGGCCCATGAGTCATCACACCTATCATCGCTAAGATCCTACACTTGGATGGCAATCATACACGGCCATGAGGGATCACCTGTGATGATGATCAGTGCTTCCCAAAGTGAGCGCTACTGCCCCCTGGTGGGCGCTGGAGCGATCCAGAGGGTTGGTAATGGCACCTATTAGGACATGGGGGTGGGGACAGAGGAGGAGCGGGGCCTCTTCCAAAGTGCCAGAGACAGGGATGAGCACCTGAGGCACCTGTTAGGACACACAGGGGGCAAAGCTAGAGGAGTGGGTGTTGCTTCTTCCCAAGAGTCCGAGACAGGGCTGAGAATCTATACCTCTCCTGAGAGGCCTTTTAGGACTAAAGGGCGGGGCTAGGGGTGGGGGCGGGGCCTCTTCCCAAGAGCACAAGACGTGGGCGGGGTATAGAGGTTCAGCCCCATCAGGCACTTGGGAAGAGGCCCCGCCCCTCCTCTAGCCCCGCCTTGTTATCCTGGCAGGCACCGCAGGACAGGGATAGAAGCTCAGCCCTGCCTCAGAACTCGTAACTCAGCCCATCCCAGTCCTGGCTGCCCATTTGTGGCCCCGCCCACCTCCCCTCGCCGCCCCGCATCTTAGACTAGGGGAGAGGCTCAGCCCCGCCCTCTTGAGCAGGAGCCACGCCCACCCCTCTAAGCCATGCCCCTTTCGAGGGGGTCCTGAGTCATTTTTTTCTGGAAAGGGGGCAGTAGGCCAAATAAGTTTGGGAACCACTTATCTAAATTGAGGGAAGTAGTAATGTTGCTCTTTTCAGCTTTAGCCATACCTCTCCTGGAATACTGTGTCTGGGAACTACAATTCAAGAATGATATCAACAAACTGGGAGGAGATAGGCATGTTTAGTTTAGAAAGATGAACAAGAGAGGACATGAGTGATGTCCTGTAAAAGCCTTTTTTCCCTGCTGCTCCAGAGACAAAAATGAATCAATGAATTCAGATTACAAGAAAAGATATTCCAGTGGAATAGCTTGTTCTCTATTTTGCAGGGGCCTTAAACAGAGGCTGGAGAGGCATATTTCAGGGAGTACTTTAGTTGTGTTTTACTGGATGGCAACAGATTAGATTGGACAACCATTGTGGTCCCTTCCACATCAAAGATTCTGTGATCTATGTCTGATTAAGATGGGGTAGTAGAAGCTCTAAATTAGTGTTTAGATATGCTGGGCTGAGTAAACTGATGGGATGAAGCATTGTTGGCAACTGATTAAAAGGGTCAAATTGGTGAGGTTTAAGTTCATTTTTTAGGAACTCTGTCATTATAATTTAAGATAGTGCCAATAACTTCGAGCATTATTTGCCAACTGTGGCTGGTAGGCATACTAATTAGTATCTCTCATGCATCATTAGTTATCCCTAACAATTTCTATGCTGAACCACAAATTTGACTTTGAAGACTGTCAGAATTTGAATTAGGACAAAATGTAGCTGATAGAATTAAACTAGCCCTGGGCATTAGGTTTATGTTTCCCTTGTTTTAAAAGCTGTATTGGCTTATTAGTTTTTCTAAAGAAAAATTAGAAATTGAAAATATGTAAGCAATTTGTAAAGTGTTATTCTTTACCTGTAAAGTCCTCCATGATTTGGATTTAAGTTACCTACTTCCATGTCAATCTGTTTGTACAGTGAGATAATCTCCAGAGATCTTCCTCTAGATACCACTAATATTTATTTATTTAAAACATTTATATTCCGCCCTTCTCACCCTGAAGGGGACACAGGGCAGAGCACAACATATATATGGCAAACATTCAATGCCAGAACATAAAATAAACTATAAATATATATGAACACTAAAAACAATTATCTCCACTTTAAAATCAGTTGTTTAAAAATCATCTCAGATCAACCATACTGAATACCGTCAGCAGGGTGAAGTTTCTTATGTTGGGAATCATCCTGGACTACTCAAGTCTAAATGTAGTTAGATAGATGATAGAGTTAGATTGAGGGAATCCTTTCCCTGTTTCCAAAGCATACCTAGACAGATTTACTGTGTTTCACTCTATCCTGTTCACGTCACATCCCTTACTTTGAAGTTAGTAGAAATGTGACTCTTTAGGGATACTAACTTCCTATCTATTGGAATGTTTATTGCCCTAATAAAAGGCATGACCATGCTGTCAGTCGCCCCTCTCTAAGCCTTCTTCTCCTTTTGTTCTTCTCGCTAACAAGAATCTTGCTGTCTCTCCTGGTAAGATGTAACTATTTAGATGTTTGTTATTTTTCCTTTCTTATTTTTCCTTAGAAACCAGTCTAGAGTACTAGACAGCCCCCAAGCCTTTCTATCCACAATGGAATTATTTTTACCTGAATAAATACTTTTTGAACTTTTACTGAGACTCTGCACTCCATTGCCATCCTAAGTTGAAAGGCTTCTCTTGCTCGCGTGTAAGTAACTGTTGCATTTGAAAGCTTTGCTTTTGCTACTCTGCTGATTTTGGTGGAATCTCCCCCAGAGAGGGTTAAATTGAGTCTAACCGCTCAGAGATTACCACAACATCTTATTCTTGGCTTATTGCATTGTCTCAAAGGCTTGGTCCCACAGCCAAGTTTTTACCATCTTTCTGAAGGACAGGTGAGAGGGGGCTGATGTAATTTTGCCAGGCAGGGAGTTTCATAGCTGAGGGACAATCACTGAGAAGGCCCTTTCTCTCGTCCCCATCAATCTTGCCTGTGACAGTGGCGGGACTGAGAGCAGGGCCTTTGAAGTGTGTTGTGAGATTATGGGGGGGAAAACTTTTATAGTTCCACTTTTGTGAAACATTCTCTTCAGGAACCTCTCTGTCTACATGTTGTGTGAACTCTATGTATAGATGTGTTGTCAAAGGTTTTCACAGCTGGAATCACTAGGTTGCTATGAGGTTTTCGAGCTGTATGGCCATGTTCCAGTAGCATTCTCTCCTGATGTTTCACCTGCATCCATGGCAGGCATCCTCAGAGATTTGTTCAAAGGTCTGTGGGAATGAGGCAAGTGAATGTCCAGGGTGGGAGAAAGAACTCTTGTTTGCGTGAAGCAAGTGTGAGAAGTGTTAACTGCCACTTGTTTGTTTGCTGTCTGGAGTTCCCTGTTTCTGAGTGGTGTTCTTTATTTGTTGTCTTGATTCTGGTGTTTTTTTTTAATACCGGTAACCAGATTTTCATAGTTTCTTCCTGTCTGTTGAAATTGTCCACATGCTTATGGATTTCCGTGTAGTCTGACATGATGGTTGTCAGAGTGGTCCCGCATTTCTGTTTTCAAATAGTATTCTGAGTCCAGGTTGGTTTATCAAGTCCTCTGCTATGGCTGACTTTTCTGGTTGAATTAGTCTGCAGTGCCTTTCATGCTTTTTGATTCGTGTTTGGTGGTCACTAAGTAGACTTGTCCACAGCTATGTGGTATATGATAGACTCCTGCAGTGGTTAGAGGATCCCTCTTACCATTTGCTAAATTTCCTTGGTCGGTCTGTAGATTGTTTGGATGTTATATTTCTTCATCGGTTTCCCTATGGCAGGGGTCCCCAAACTTTTTAAACAGGGGGCCATGTCACGATCCTTCAGACCATTGGAGGGCCGGACTATAGTTGGCCACTGAGAAATAATTAATAATAATAATAACAACAACAACAACAATAATAAAGAGGGTTGGAAGAGACCCCTTGGGCCATTTACTCCAACCCCCTTCTGCCTCTGTGCATCAAAAGCACAAGCAAAGCATCCCTGACAGATGGCCACCCAGCCTCAATGATGTTAATAAATAATAATAATAATAATAATAATAATAATAATAATAATAATACAGGGTTTTGGAACACAATACTCCTGACCTCACAATCGTGTTAAAAAACAAAGTATGGATTGTCGATGTTTCAATCCCAGGTGACAGAAGGATTGAGGAGAAACAACTGGAAAAGCTGACACGATATGAGGATTTAAAGATCGAATTACAAAGACTCTGGCACAAGCCAGTCAAGGTGGTACCAGTGGTGATCGGCACATTGGGTGCAGTGCTTAAAGACCTTGGCCTGCACTTAAACACAATCGGCGCTAACAAAATTACCATCTGTCAGCTGCAGAAGGCCACCTTACTGGGATCTGCACACATTGTTCGCTGATACATCACACAGTCCTAGACACTTGGGAAGAGTCCAACATATGATCCAATACAACAGCCAGCAGAGTGTCTGCTATGGACTCATCTTGTTGTGTTTCTAATAAATAATAATAATAATAATGATAATAATAATAATAATGTTTTAAGAGAAGAAGAGACCTCTTGGGTCATTTAGCCCAACCCCCTTCTGCCCTTGTGGTGTGAGGGCCGGATAAATGGCTTCGATGGGCCGCATCCGGCCCCCGGGCCTTAATTTGGGGAGCCCTGCCCTATGGGGTCAGTGGTTCCTTTGATGTATGGTAAGAATACTTTTCTTCTAGATGGATCTTTGTCTTTACTCTCATGGCTTGCTCTTGGTCTTGCAGCTCTTCTGATGTCTGTAGTAGAGTAACCATTGGCCTGGAGAGCCCAGTTTAGGTTGTTCATTTCACCTTGGAGGAGGTAAGGTTTGCAGATTCTTTTTGCACAGTCTGTCAGGGCTTTAATTGTGCTGCTTTTTTGACCTGGGTGATGGTCAGAATTTTTATGTAAGTATCTGTTTATAGGTTTTCTGTAAACCATGTGGCTCGATTGTTGATTTCGTTTGCAGATGACTAGGACATCTAGAAATTGGTAGTTTTCCCGTTTTCTTTTTCCATGGTAAATTGGGCATTTGGGTAGATGTTGTTGAGGTAGTCCAGGAACTTGTTTAATTCTCCATGGCTCTAAATGGTGAAGATATCATCCACAAATCTGAACCATATAATGTGCTTTTTTGTCACTGTTTTCCAGGTTTTTCCCCCCTCAAAGTGTTCCATGTAGAAACTTGCTATGACCGGGCTTAGAGGGCTCCCCATGGTTACTCCATCTTTCTGTTCATTGTCCCACTGGAAGAAGCTTGTAGTGAGGCTATATTGAAACAGGGCTGTGATGTCTTCTGGGAACTTCTGGTGGATTAGTGTGATGATGTCTGCTTGTAGAACCTTGGTGAATAGAGACACCACATCAAAGCTGATCAGTTTGTAATTGGCATTGAGTTTTGAGGTTGCTCATTTTTTCTATATAGTGGCTTGAGTCCTCAGTGTAGTGTGTGGTGAGCCAATATGGGTTTGTAGATGCGAGTCCCAAAATTTTTCCAGATTGTCTGTGGGGGATCCAATGGCACTCACAGTGGGTCTGAGCGGAGAGGAGTCCTTATGGATTTCAGAACACTTGTAGGCTCACCGTTCAGTGCCTTGAGGCCTATGTATGCACACTCCAACATATCAGGGAGGAAGATGCATTATTGGACACAACAATAATTATTTAGAAATCAAGATTGATAGCTTAAAATTTCACAAGAGTGCTTGTGCTTGTTTTACAAATTGCAGTACCCAGTTTCT